>NC_037680.1:46897664-47010487 GCF_003255815.1 Theropithecus gelada
AGTTTTTTGTATTTTTAGTAGAGACGGGGTTTCACCATGTTAGCCAGGATGGTCTCGATCTCCTGACCTCGTGATCCACCCGCCTCGGCCTCCCAAAGTGCTGGGATTACAGGGTTGAGCCACCGCGCCCGGCCGTTCAGTTTCTTTTCTTTTTTGTTTTTTGTTTTTTTGTTTTTTTTTTTGAGATGGAGTCTTGCACTATTACCCAGGCTGGAGTGCAGTGGCGTGATCTCGACTCACTGCAAGCTCCACCTCCTGGGTTCATGCCATTTTCCTGCCTCAGCTTCCCGAGTAGCTGGGACTATAGGCGCCCACCACCACGCCCAGCTAATTTTTGTACTTTTAGTACAGACGGGGTTTCACCGTGTTAGCCAGGATAGTCTCAATCTCCTGACCTCATGATCCACCCATCTCGGCCTCCCAAAGTGCTGGGATTACAGGCTTGAGCCACCGCGCCCGGCCAATTTTTTTAAATTTTTAATAAGAATTAGATGTTGGATGTTGTCAAATGCTTTTTTTCATTTATTAGGATCATATGCTTTTTCTCTTTAGCTTATGGTATGGCATGAAGTCATTCATAATATTTCCCTGACTATTCTTTTAATATGTGTAGAAACTAGGATATCACCAATCTCATACCTGGTATTGGTAATTTGTTTCTTCTTTTCCTTTCTTTTTTTCTGATCTGTATGGTTAGAGGTTTACCAGTTTTATTAACTTTCTCAGAAAACCAGCTTTTGGTTTCATCAATTGCTTTCCTATTTTCTATTTCATTGACTTCTACTTTGATCTTTATTATTTCTTTTATTCTGCTTACTTTTGGTTTAATTTGCTCTTCTTTTTCTAATTTCTTATGGTGGAGGTGAGGTCATGTATTTGAGACCATTCTTCTTTTCTGGTAAGTTTTTAACACTGCACATTTCTAGATACCTTGACACATTGTATTTTCATTTTTATTTAATTTAAAGTACTTTCCAATTTCCTTTTTGATTTTTCCTCTGGCCTCTGGGTAATTTAGAAGTCCCTTCATAAATATTTGGGAATTTTCCAGATATCTTTCTGTTGTTGATTTCTAATTTAATTCCACTGTGGCTAGAGAACATACTTGTGTGACTTGAGTATTTTTTAATTAATTAATTAATTTTTTTGAGATAATACTTGAGCTCTATTCCAGACCAATTTAAATCTGAATCTCTGTGAATGGGCATAAATAGGTTTTTTTTTTTTTTGAGACAGAGTCTCACTCTGGTCGCCCAGGCTGGAGTGCAATGGCAATCTGGGCTCACTGCAAGCTCCACCTCCCGGATTCACTCCATTCTCCTGCCTCAGCCTCCTGAGTAGCTGGGACTACAGGCGCCTGCCACAACACCCGGCTAATTTTTTCTGTATTTTTAGTAGACACAGGGTTTCACTGTGTTAGCCAGGATGGTCTCGATCTCCTGACCTCGTGATCCACCCACCTCGGCCTCCCCAAGTGCTGGAATTACAGGTGCGAGCCACCGTACCCGGCCATGTATTTTTTAATTTATTAAATCATGTTTTATGAACCAGAATATGGCGTATCATGGTAAATGTGTCATGTACACATGTCAGCACTTTGGAAGGCCGGGGTGGCGGATCACTTCAGGTCAGGAGTTCAAGACCAGCCTGGTCAACGTGGCAAAACCCTGTCTCTACTAAAAATACAAAAAGTAGCCAGGTGTGGTGGTGCATGCCTGCAATCCCAGTTACTCGGAAAGCTGAGGCAGGAGAATCGCTTGAACCTGGTAGGCAGAGACGTCAGTGAGCTGGATCTCGCCATTGCACCACTTCAGCCTGGGAGACAGAGATGAGACTCCATCTCCAAAAAAAAAAAAAAAAAAAAAAAAAGATTTGTTAGGTAGAACCAGAGCTGTGTTAATGACTTATATTTCCTCACTATGAAGTAAGATCCTTCTGAGTACTCTATTGTCCTATGAATTATGAGGTCAACTGGTCAGGCTGGAATAAGCAGCTGGTATTGCCAGCCCTTTGTAAGCACCAGGCACTGTTCCCTCTAATCCTCTCAGATGGTTCTTTCCAGCCTTGGATAGTTTCCTCGTATGCATGTCCCAGTTAGTACTCTGCTGAATGCTTGAGGATATCCTCCACAGATCTCTTTCTCTTTAGCTCTCTCCTAGTTTTCTGTCCTATAAATTCTAGCTGCCTAGGTGGTAGCTCTCAACATGTGGTAGTAGAGTCTGAAGTCTGATAAGTTCAGTTCAGTTTTGCCCATGTTGTGTTGAAAGAGGTCAGGTACTAGTTCTTTACCGGAAAGAAAATAACCTGAGAAATAATCCGACAACTGATCAGGAATACACAAAGATTCCAAAATTTCTAAACACTTCTTTTCCTCCATAATTAAGTTGTCTTTCAGTAAATGCAGAGCTCATGTTGAATGGAGTCCAGGGCCACCTTCCCTCTTTACTCCTTCTCCATAGTGCCCTCAGTCTCTCCTACCTGTCTTCTCTTTAAGGTCCTGCTTCCTCTGGCGGAAAGCCTGGAAGTTCTTGGAGACCTGATAGACTTTGTTTCTGGCTCTGTCCTGGAGAAGCAATGTTTGGTGGTTACAATTTCTCAGACTTATGTCCTTCACATTCTTCTGAGTGGAGCCAGAGCAAAGACCACAAACCTTGTTTTTGCTGACATGGACCAGGTCTCATGGGACAACTGTGGTGCATTTAACAAAGTCTCTTTCTCTACTCTGTCTTACCAAAGATTTGTCTTCATTTGCACTAAAGAACATAAGAAAGGAGAATGTGGGGAAATGAAAGCTCCCTTCTACCCTCAAAGGTAATACTCTTCAAGTTAAATCAGTTAAATAGGCCAAGAAATTAACCACCATTGATTTGATGAGGGATGTGTCTACATTCCGAACAATAGCATTTTGTTGGGGCCTCTCTATAAAGAGCATAATAAAGTGTAACATGGAAAACCCATTATATCTAAACAAACAAAAGCTAAAGAGCTAAAAGAGATCAATTCCTCCCAAATCTCCAATTTTTTTCAAGTAGAAAAATTTTATTTTTCTGTAGGCAAATTTATCAGTCTTTTCTTTTCTGGCAAGAAGTAGCATTTAACTTGATTCTTTCTTGTTTTTTTTTTTCCCTTGCATCAAAAAATAAACTTCATTAGCTGGAGTCTTATCAGTTGTTTAAAAATATTAATGACCTGGACATCAGTGACCTTGGATAATAATTTTAGCCTCTGTTATTTAATCTGTCATCTTGGATAAGTCATTTTTTTTTTTTTTTTTTGAGACGGAGTCTCGCTCTGTCGCCCAGGCTGGAGTGCAGTGGCACCATCTCAGCTCACTGCAAGCTCCGCCTCCCGGGTTTACGCCATTCTCCTGCCTCAGCCTCCTGTGTAGCTGGGACTACAGGTGCCCACCACCACGCCCAGCTAATTTTTTGTATTTTTAGTAGAGATGGGGTTTCACCATGTTAGCCAGGATGGTCTCAATCTCCTGACCTTGTGATACGCCCATCTCGGCCTCCCAAAGTGCTGGGATTACAGGCATGAGCCACCGTGCCCAGCCCCAAGTCATTTTATATCATTAAGAGTGGTTTTTGTTATCATTACTAGCCAGAAGACTTGATGAGCTTGAGAGATCTTTTGTGGTGGCTTTAAAATATGTCTACAAATTATTTGATATTCCCCCCTTCATTCCTCTCCCATTGAATGTGATCTGGACTTAGTGACTCACTTCTAAGGAATAGAAGAATATAGAAGAAACAAGAGTATGTCACTTCTAAGCCTAGGTCATAAAACACATTGCAAATTCTTTTCTTTCTCTCCCTCTCTGCCCCCGACCCCGACCCCGAGACCCTTTGTTCTGAGGGAAGCCATCTCCTATGTAATGAAGCGACTCAGGCAGTCCCCTGGAGAGGCCCATGTGGCAAGGAGCTGAGGCCTCCTGCCAACAGCCAGTGAGGAACGGAATCTTTCCACCAACAGCCATGTGAGTGAGTCACCTTGGAAATGGATCCTCCAGGCCAGTCAGGCTTTCAGATGACTGCAGCCATGGCTGACATCTTGACTGTAATCTCATGAGAGACCCTGAATAAGCTGCTCCTGAATTCCTGACCCTCAGAAACTGTGTGATGATAAATATCTGTTTTTAAGGTATTAAATTCTGAAGTAATTTGTTATGCAGCGGTATAAAACAAACATATCCTGGAATGTTCCAGATCCTTCCAGTTTATGATTCCATAATTTAAATGCAAGAGAAGGTATCTCTAGTTGCCTGCTACTTTTGCTAATACTCCCCAAACTGCTTTGCCTGTTATATTTAAAAATTCTTCCTTGAACAGCCTGCATTTCATGCAACAAAACATTTTAGACAGAAAATGAAATGATATTTTTTGAATAGAGATATTTTTCAACTGGATATATACTATTTTGATAGCTTGTATGTTTTAATAAAATGAAGCCTTGGGAAATTTATGTCTTCCATAAAATTCTGCAGCAGGAAGTGCTCTTTGGTCCTTGAGGGCTGTCAGAAGTTATGTGGAGCCAGGTGCGGTGGCTCATACCTGTAATCCCAGCACTTGAGGTCAGGAGTTCAAGACCTGCCTGGCCAACATGGCGAAACCCCGTCTCTACTAAAAATACAAAGGTTAGCCAGGTGTGGTGGTACATGCCTGTAATCCCAGCTACTCAGGAGGCTGAGGCACGAGAATTGCTTGAACCTGGGAGGCAGAGGTTGCAGTGAGCCCAGATCACACCACTGTGCTCCAGCCTGGGCAACAGAGTGAAACTGTGTCTCAAAAAGAAAAAAAAGAAAAAAGAAAGGTAGAAAAAAGAAGAATAAGTTATGTGGATTTCTTGACATTTTATGCAATGTGTTGTGTTAATAGCATTTTCCAAGATAGAATGTGTATAACTTTTACCAGACTTTCATAGAGCCTTGAGCCCCATGTCCTTCTCCCTACTCAAGATAAGAGTTAAGAACCACTTATCTGGTTCCTATTCCCACCTGTGGAAAGTTAGGTACAGAGAGGTGAGTGACTCACCCACAGTTAGAGACAGAGATCTTCTGACTCTGAACTCAGTGCTCAGACTCCAACATGTAAAATCAATTCTACTTAGAAGAGGCAGCTCAGGGAAGTCTGGTTTTTGCAATACCTTCAAATGTGCAGATTCTCAAGACGTTTACATTGATTATTTTGCTGTTGCATATCTTTTGCTTGATTAACTCATCATGCTGCTTCAGGAAAAGCGTAAAATGAATCTCTCCAGAAAACTCTCCCTTCCTGATGAACCTCTTGGCTTGGTCCCTTTCAGCTTAGCCTTTACATTGAAGTACACAGGAGCTCAAAGTGATTTATCACTGTGGTACCTGGTAGAATCCAAAATTATTCCATGAAGGAAATACATTATGCTTTTCTTACTTGATTACTATAGATATGTCACTTATATGTTTCTTCACTATATTTTGAAAACTACCTCTTTACATACAGTACTGTTACCCATCTCTTTCTGAACTAAGCTAGATATGAATATTATTATCATAATAAATTAAGATGTTTTGGTTGATGGACTGACAACCAAAGTTAAGTTCTAATATTTAATGTTCAGGATACATTCTGCCCATTTAGAAACTAACAGTTGCTAAAAAAAAAAAAAAAAACCCACAGATGTCTGAAAAATAAGTATAAATCTTTGGTGAATTGGAACATATCTTGCACTCCTCTTATATCTTTCAAGGTGCTGGTCATTCATTAGATTCTTTAAATACTTAATCACCAGTAACATTGAGCATTCACCATAAGCAAGCCTGGGCTACTTAAAGCCAGTGGAGCCCATGTTGTAAATGGCTGGTCCTAAAAGTATAGGAAATCCTGATTTTACCCCCACTTTTCTCACCACAATAGATTTGCCAGCCATTCCCACCATCCCTGTGTGCTCCACGACACAATCTTTTTGCTGTAGCCAAAGCCAAGTCAGAGAAATCATAACGAAAACTACAGTCCTGGAGAACCTGGGGCTGAAGAATCTGTGCTAATGCCATGAACTGTCCAGAGAAAGGTCTAAGCTTGACTCCTGGCTGTCCCTCCTCCCACTTAGCTCCGGAAGATATCTGCTATGAGCAGGTTCCTGGGTTCTGCCAAATGATCTAGCATCATCTGGTCTTGGCCACTGTTCAGGTTCAGAGAGCACTGCCCCTCCTCCCCAAAGGTGGAAACAGATTTTCATAGCCTTGGAAACAGCCCCAGGGTTTCTGAATGCAAATGTTTCCAGAAAATTCAGCTTTATATCCTAACTTGAAAAATAATCTTGTAGCCGGAAGATAAAGTTGAATGAATCAAGTACTGATTAGGTAGCCGTATTCTTCCGTAAACAGGAAGATATGGATATATTTGGCAGGGGGGAGGGATATGTTTCACATTTTGGTGATTATTTTAAGAAGTAAAAACAGCTCTATATTTAAAAGTAATTTCAAAATAGCAGATTAGTCTCATTTGAGGAATGGCAGGAAAATCCTTTGACAAAGAAATTAAATTTATTTCAAAGTTATCAAGGGGTTGAACTTAATTATAGATGGCAGCAAAGAGCAGAGAAAAAACTCCTTTTAAGTTTTCTAAAGAAAAACTAAGGGCCGGGCGCGGTGGCTCAAGCCTGTAATCCCAGCACTTTGGGAGGCCGAGGCGGGTGGATCACGAGGTCAGGAGATCGAGACCATCCTGGCTAACATGGTGAAACCCTGTCTCTACTAAAAATACAAAAAACTAGCCGGGCGTGGTGGCGGGCGCCTGTAGTCCCAGCTACTCGGAGGCTGAGGCGGGAGAATGGCGTGAACCCGGGAGGTGGAGCTTGCAGTGAGCCGAGATCGCGCCACTGCACTCCAGCCTGGGCAACAGAGCGGGACTCCGTCTCAAAAAAAAAAAAAAAAAAAAAGAAAAACTAAGGTGAGATTTTCTAAAAGGATAATATATTTTAAAAGTTATATATAATATATATTATATGTATAATATAATATATAATAAATATTTATATATATGTATGTTTTTAAATTTTGAGACAAGATCTTCTTGTGTCACCCAGGCTAGCGTGCAGTGGTATGATCATGGCTCACGCAGCCCCAAATTCCAGGCTTAAGCCATCCTCCTGCCTCAGCCTCCAAAGTAGGTGGGACTACAGACACATGTCACCATGCCTGGCTAATTTTTTAAATTTTTTGCAGAGATAGGATTTGACCATGTTGCCCAGGCTGGTCTCGAACTCCTGGGCTTAAGTGATCCTCCCACTTTGGCCTCTCAAAGTACTGGGATTATAGGAATGAGCCACTATGCCTGGCGCCTCAACAAGTTATATTTTTAAAAAACAGGGAGAATAAAGGAGAAGAAAGGAAAGGGGAGGAAAAAGCCCTTTTGGTAACGATGGACTTAAGGACACACTACCCCAAAATATGGCACTGTAACATTTGAGAAAATAGCAGAGGCAGTAAGGTCACTCTCACCTTCTCCTGCCCTTCTGCCCCGAAGCAGTTCATAAGACCCACATGTGAAAGCTACTCTTCCTATACCCAAAGAAAAGGAATATTCTTATCTCTGAAGACACAGGTACACAGAGAAGAATCTGAACAAACAGGTCTTGCTAAATTCCGTCAGTTAATTACCATTAGGGTAATAAACTCTTTTTTCAAGTCTGTTTCTCCACAATTATCTACTTCTTCATCAAAGCTGGCATAGAAATACACAAGTCTAATTGTTTCTTCAGGTTTTCATTTCCTCATGAAGGCTCCTGTGTCACTTAAAACTGACATTAAATGAATTTGTATGTATTTCTCTTGTTAATCCGTCTCTTGTTCTAGGGGCCTCAGCTGTGAATTTGGATGGGTGAGGAAAATATATTTTTCCTGGCTGGGCAAGGTGGCTCCCACCTGTAATCCCAGCATTTTGGGAGGCCGAGGCGGGTGGATCACCTGAGGTCAGCAGTTCAAGACAAGCCTGACCAACATGGTGAAACACCATCTCTACTAAAAATATAAAATTAGCTGGATGTGGTGGTGCACGCCTGTAGTCGCAGCTACTCGGGAGGCTGAGGCAGGAGAATTGCTTGAACCCAGGAAGCAGAGGTTGCAGTGAGCCGGGATGGTGATGGTGCCATTGCACTCCAGCCTGGGCAACAAGAGCAAAACTCTGCCTCAAAAAAAAAAAAAAAAAAAAAAAAGGATACTTTTCCATGCTTACAATGTTTTTCTTTGAAATTCTTTCATCTGAAAGTTTGGAAGTTCAGTAAAATGAAGTAATTTAAGAAAACAAATGTGGTTTTCATGATTGTATCAAGAAAACACACCTCCTCTCTACGTTGAGTAAGATGAATCCCTCCGCAGAATCAGTAGTGTTAGGCTGTGATCACTTCTGCTATCTACAAATTGCTTTAGATGGGACTTTGCAAAGCAGAGTCAAAATATATACAATGGAATTTCTTTTTTATGATAGTGATACTAATATATAGGAGTACTACTTTCACTAGAGGAGTTGTCTACATTTCAGTTTTCTAAAAGGATTAGATATTTTGATTTTGCATGCATTAGACACCAAGTATGCGCTGAATATGAATTACAAAGCAACATCAAAAGGGAAATAAATACACATTGCAGAACATGAAAGTAGGTAAGAGCCAAGTTAATAAATATAAATTATGTGTCTTTTACTACCTACTATGCTATTATTGGTGCTCGACAAATATTTACTATTAAAAAACAAGGTGTGTCAATGGTCCCGAGTAATTCTACTATGCTGACTCAAATGATGACTGAAAATGCTTCACTAAACTCTTTTATTTTGCAGGTATTATTACTTGGCATTCAGAGCACATCAAACACCTCTTGCTAGCAAAGAGAGCTGTGTGGCTATCTTGGAAAAGTCCAGATTAGATCACTGGGTGCTGGGAAAAACAAAGGTAGTTTGTTCTTTATTGTTCAAATTGTCCCGTGTGATTTATTTGTCTCTTGTCAGTGATGTCACTGGCATGAATGGCTCTGTAAGTTGTGTAGCTTAGCAAACAAGACCCCAGCCTAACAATGATCTTTGCTGGTCTTGTGTCAAGAGGTTGGGGACCTTAGGGAGTAGAGGAGGAGGGTTTGCCTCCTGTTCTGTATGTAATTTGAGAGCCATTTAGCATTTCTAGAATGAAATCTTTGAGCTCGTTTAAAAATGTTTCTTTTCTCAGTGCTGCTTATTCCAATACCACATGTAAATACACAAATCATATCAATGGCAGTGATGAGTTTCTAGTAGAGTTTTGTCCATTTTTTCACTGGACTCATGTTATTTGCTACATAGCCTGATTATTAGTCTCAGCATCTGTAGCTTTTCATTTGGGAGAACATCATGTCCCCACAGGATCCCAGGTTTTTATGGTCCATCCTGATTGCCTTAAAAAAACAGCCTCAGCCTTATTGTCGATGGCAACACTGCTCCTACTCAGCAGAAATTAGATCACTGTGGATCATCCAGGTACCTCACCGTCTGAACTTCCACTGTTGGCTGGGTCATTCCTCTTGGTCAGCACCTTTATCAGAGGCTATGGGGAAAGAGAGTAGATAGGGCTCATACTGAGAAAATGGAACTCCTGACTGACATGAGACAGGCCTGGAGAGCGTTTGGAATCGCTAAAACCCTGTTGACCTCATCATCTGTTTACATCAATTATCAAGGATTGGCTCAATCTTAGAAGGAGAATTGTATTTACCCCCATGAAGTCAGTAATGGGAGCATAAGTCACATTGCTATAAACTTTATTTATATCATTGTTTTAATATTTTCATTTAGAATATGCTGTAGTAGAGTGAATTTCTGTTGAGGAACCCATATATAATGTTAAAAATAATGTCTCGTTTCAGGTTTTTCTCAAATATTACCATGTTGAGCAATTAAATTTGCTACTTCGAGAAGTCATAGGCAGAGTGGTTGTGCTACAGGCATATACCAAGGGGTGGCTTGGAGCCAGGAGATACAGAAGAGTCAGAGAGAAGAGAGAGAAGGGAGCCATTGCCATCCAGTCAGGTAAATGGTCCAGTTCTCATAAATACTGCTCTGGCTCTGGGTATTGGCATGCCATTAAGTACTGGGGAATACTCAACTGTTTCTTTTCTAAGTGGTTCCCCCCCTCCCTCCTTCCCTCCATCCCTTCCTCCCTCCCTCCTTCCCTCCATCCCTTCCTNTCCTTCCTTCCTTCCTTCCTTCCTTCCTTCCTTCCTTCCTTCCTTCTGTCCTTCCACAAATGTGTATCAAGTGCAGGCTGGGCGCGGTGGCTCACACCTATAATCGCTGCACTTTTGGGAGGCCAAGGCGGGCAGATCATGAGGTCAGGAGATCGAGACCATCCTGGCTAACATGGTGAAACCCCATCTCTACTAAAAATACAAAAAATTAGCCGGGCGTGGTGGCAGGCGCCTATAGTCCCAGCTACTCGGGAGGCTGAGGCAGAATTGCATGAACCCGGGAGGTGGAGCTTGCAGTGAGTCAAGATTGTGCTACTGTGCTCCAGCCTGGGCGACAGAGCAAGACTCCGTCTCAAAAAAAAAAAAAAAGTGTATCAAGTGCCTACTGCACAGGTTCTGTGCTAGGTGCTGAAATCACAGCCATGAGCAAGACTGTGTAGGGGTGAAAGAAACTTTGTGTCCTGAAGGTTTGATAATTTGAGTCTATAAAACAAACTGATGAAGACAGATTAACAGGAGAAAAGACATACAAATTTATTAACATGCAAGTCATAAAAAGTTTGAAACTCAAAGGCCAGATGGTTGAAGCTTAAATACCCTCTGTACAGGGGAGACGGAAGTGGAGGATGTAGATAATTTTAAGGAAAGATTAAAAGATTTTCGGGGGAGGCCGGGCGCGGTGGCTCAAGCCTGTAATCCCAGCACTTTGGGAGGCCGAGACGGGTGGATCACGAGGTCAGAAGATCGAGACCATCCTGGCGAACACGGTGAAACCCCGTCTCTACTAAAAAATACAAAAAACTAGCCGGGCGAGATGGCGGGCGCCTGTAGTCCCAGTTACTTGGGAGGCTGAGGCAGGAGAATGGCGTAAACCCGGGAGGCGGAGCTTGCAGTGAGCTGAGATCCGGCCACTGCACTCCAGCCCGGGCGACAGAGCGAGACTCCGTCTCACAAAAAAAAAAAAAAAAAAAAAAAAAAAAAGATTTTCGGGGGAAATGAATGGGCCTAAAGAACAGGCAATAGCCTGGAACAAACTTCACCTGACCTCTGGGTGATATTTACTCCAGTTTTCCTTCCTGGGGTATGCATCAATTTCCCCTGGTTGACGAGCGATCTGGGGAAGGGATTCACACAGTTGAAAATCTTCTGGAGGAGCTAGCCTTCAATAGATAGGGAGAGTTCAGAGGAAGCCCTTCCCTGCATTTGCTGCTACCCAGGTGCTCTAAGTTTGGAGTTCAAAGCAGCATATTTTGGGGAATTATTATCTGAGCCCCAACAACTGCCATGGTCCCTGACTTGCAGGTAAGCAAACATGTCTTTACAACAGAAGTGGCAGGATAGATAGTGGCAGTATAAATGGACCAATGATGTAAAGCCCCAGTCACACAGACATGTGCCGCATCTCCCAGAAAGACTGAGATAATATACACTTCAGGTCTGTGGTCAGGTGTTCAGTACCAGAGTTACTAATGCCATTTCCAGAAGGCTTTTCTAGTCCAGATGGAACTTATAAACCAAGGGGACAGGTTGCTAATCTCTTCATGTGCCCTGCCTAGTCGGTAACTCTTTGTTTACATATATGTGTCATTAGTGTTACACACAACATTTAAGTTCCTGTGCAATAGACAAATGATTATGAAAGCACCAGATCTTGAACAAACTGGATGATTTCCCTTATGATCTCATAACCCAGAATCCTAATGTGCCTCAGTCGATTTTGGACTTCATGAGCTCACCCAGCAACTTGGAGTGTTGTGATACTCAGAGATGGAAGGAACAAAGAGAGACGTTATGCTGCTCTGGGCGGCTTAATGCCCCAGTTTTGTATCTAAAGGACTTACCACCTTTGCCCCCAGAGAGTCCCTTCCTCTTTTCTGTCTTTTTCTTCACCTTTCTTCCCTGCCTTTTCCCTTCCCACTGCACATCTTCCTCTCCCTCAGCATACCTCTCGGCACAGAATTCACTCACAGCAAATGACAATGTTGTGCTACTTATTATTTCCCTCCACTCCCCTCTTTCTCTTCTTCAACTTTCATGTTTATATTTTTCTCCCAATATAACAGATTTTGAAAGGGTCAGGCTATTCCAGTTCCTTTCTACCATCCCTCCTAAATCCCTCCCCCTGTATCATATCCCCAGGTCTTGAAGACAGGGCTTTCTCCAGGGATTAGAATGACAGGAAACCATCTCACCTGGGGTAGGGGTCCCACGTGATTCATCAATGGAACCCAGAGTGTTCTGGAAATCACTGCCTGAACAAAAGCAACCCCTCAGAAGCATCTTCAAAGCCAAGCTGTGAGAACAGAGAGGCCTCTCTTCTTGCCATAGCTCACGTACCTCTGCTTATTTTGTTCAGTGAGAAAGCAGGAGGGAGGATGAGACGGGCAATAGATTGGAGGGGAAAACAGCTTATATCAATTCTCTGGCACGTTCTTAAATTAATGTCATTCCTAGCACATGGTTTTATATTTTTAGCCTGGAGAGGATATGATGCTCGGAGGAAATTTAAGAAAATAAGCAACAGAAGGAGTGAGTCTGCTGCTCATAATCAAGCAGGTAATTAAAACATCATTTTCACAGTGTCCACTTGAATATATTCTCTGACTAACTTCCTACAAGTGTAGAAAAGCTGAACGGTTAATAATTCAGGAGCACTGGAATGAGTCAGGAGTTCTGGGAGACAGGAGTCCTAGTGTTTGTTCTGACCCTCCTTGTGTGATAACTTTGATGCTAACAGTGAGCATGAGCATTTGCTGTTTGCCATACTTGGCTAGGGATGCTCTGACTGGGTTCTCTTGTATACCTGATATTATAGAGGAGGAAACTGAGGCACTGAGAAGTGAAGGGACTTGTCCACCCTCACACAGCTCATCAGTTGCCGAGCCAGCATTTGAACACAGGCCGTTTGGATAGAGGCAGCATCGCATGCTGCCACCTGAACAAAACCCTTTCCCTCTTGGAGTCACATGTCCCTCATCTGTTAAATGAGAGCGCTGGTTAAAAAGGTCCAGAAGGTGCCTTCCCATTTTGGAATTCTCTACTTATATGCAAGACCTGTCTCTCAGCATCACCGAGGAGGAATCACTCAGGGTTTCCCAGCACACTGAGTTTCCCAAATCCTGGCCTATGTGCAGCTATCATGGTCCTCTGGGCCCCATGGCATGAGCACATGGCGGCTTCTATGGCTCAGTGTGCCCTTGGCAGCCTGAGAAGTGTGAGCTCTGGTTTCTGACTCATCCGTCCCCTCTCTGGCTCTTCAGTCACTCTGCTCTTCTGCAAATGGCAGTGTCCACTGTGGTTGCCAGCCTGGGCTCCCTCCCTCATTTGAAACTGCATATTCCTAATCGAGGCTCTGGAAGAAACAGTCCCCTGAGCTCCAGGAGCCACAAGAAATTGGAGACAGAATGAGAGAAAGAGCCAGGCTGGTAGACTCAGCAACAGAGAGAGAGATAGGATTTCACTTACAGCTGAGCTTGAAGTAAACTCTTAAATAAAACAGCTGCAACCTTTTCAAAGAGGTCCCTGCCCAGAACCTGGCTCCAAGTAAACTTCTCAGAACTCTTAGACCACTGTAGAAGCCTGATGTCTTCATTCAAAACTAAAATAGTTGGGTGGAAAGGGTGCTATTAAAATGCAAATGTTAACTTTTAACACCATCCCCTAGGAATTCTAAGCTCTACAACTTCAAAGCCTCAGGAAGAGGGATGCAATTCTTGTTACAGCTTAAGAGAGAACTCAAAGCACATCATTTGTCCCCTACTTGCCTGCTTCCCAACACACACACACACACACACACACACACACACACACACACACACACACACACACACAGAGTCTCTCATTAAACGAAGGTACCGAACTGATTTCTTTTTTTTTTTTTTTTTTTTTTTTTTTGAGACTGAGTCTGGCTCTGTCGCCCAGGTTGGAGTGCGGTGGCCGGATCTCAGCTCACTGCAAGCTCCGCCTCCCGGGTTCACGCCATTCTCCTGCCTCAGCCTCCCGAGTAGCTGGGACCACAGGCGCCCGCCACTTCGCCCGGCTAGTTTTTTGTATTTTTTAGTAGAGACGGGGTTTCACCGTGTTAGCCAGGATGGTCTCGATCTCCTGACCTCGTGATCCGCCCGTCTCGGCCTCCCAAAGTGCTGGGATTACAGGCTTGAGCCACCGCGCCTGGCTCCGAACTGATTTCTGATCTTGCAGTTTGGTACAAAGCCCAACATGCGTTTTAAAATTTAAACTTTTTTGAGCGTATTTATTGTTGATCCACTGAGTTCAGTATTAGGAATCATAAATCCATTTTCCCTAAGCGAAAATCGTCTTTAGAGTGTTCCCTGTTTTGCACTCTGTTCATGCCAAGTGAACGCTGCCGTAAAACAGAAATGGGTCTGCTTCATCATCATACTATCAGGATAGTAATAATTGTATCTTTTCAGGGGAGCACCTATGGGGTAGCTACCATGGAAGGATAATGTTGCTCAGCGGAACTATAAAAAACATACTTCTTTAAGGGCATCTCTCTCTTTTTTTGTTTTTTAGCCTTGCAAGCACCCAGTGAAACTTTAGAGAACACATTTCTTTAAGGGCGTCTCCTTTTTTTTTTAGCCTTGCGAGCACCTCCCCTTTCTTAGCCTTGCAACCAAAGTGTTCTTGCCTACCAAGTGATGTTGAGAACTTCCATTAACTGAGTCTGCAGGGGCTTAGATGGGCATGAAGGCGGCACCAACACCACCTCTACCCTCTAAGAAGTGGTGTGGCAGCCAGAGCAAAGGCAGACAGCATCTGCCCTTCGGCCAACACCATGGACAGGAATTGGTATGCTGGTTTTGTGTTGGTGGTAAAGGTGCATGGATAGGGTAGCAATGTTTGCAGTTTTATGGGCAGTTTACTTTTACTTGGGAATATTTTCCCTATCTTTACATTTGAAGGCATAATTGCATTTATCTAAGAAGCAAAGCAACTCATCCTGACTTTTCTGTTTGGGGTTATGCTCTTCCCCAAACATAATCTCATTACAAGCCTCTCTTCGTCCCACTAGGACATTTCCGAGTAGAACGAGACCCAGATACAGCAGCTCCCCGCTTTGGGAGCCTGCAGGAAGTGGCTTAGGGATGTTATCATAGCACAACCATTTCCGGTTGTTTTCTAAGGTTATTCTGTAATTTATTATTTTTTCAAATCATTTCATTGGAAATTTAGATTCTGTGGAATGCATTTGTATTTCTAGTTCTGGCCCATAGTATTTTTTCTTAAGTGGTGTTGCTAAGATTGCTAAGATACGTTATATATTTTTAAAAGAGCAGCCCTTGAAATTTAGGAAGCATTTGGCCTACATGTTGCTACAGAGCAGCGCATATTGAAATTTGTTTTCCTTTCATCTCCTTCCCAATAAAAGCAGCCGTGCGGCTTATCCCTTTAGCTTCCTCAGAACTTCCTTTCAGAATTCCCGATCTATTACGGCACATTCACATACCAGAAACAAGATGCCTTTTCATGCTGTCAACCTTTTTCATCTGAAATGTAAATTAATTCTTGCTGGTATGCCTTGACAGACATCAAAGTCAGGGAATTAACCTTCCCAGGCTTTCTCCTCGTGAGGACTGGGCGGCCACCATTAGGAACTCTGTGTCCTTGTTATCAGGCCCTCCTCCAGGCAGCCCTCAGTCTAGGAGCCACCATTTCAAAGGCTCAGAGTCCTTGGTAAATGTCCTCATCATTACTTTATTTTTTTATTTTTTATTTTTTTTTTGAGGCGGAGTCTTCACTCTGTCCCCCAGGCTGGAGTGCAGTGGCACCATCTCGGCTCACTGCAAGCTCCGCCTCCCGGGTTCGCGCCATTCTCCTGCCTCAGCCTCCCGAGTAGCTGGGACTACAGGCGCCGCCACCGCGCCCGGCTAATTTTTTGTATTTTTAGTAGAGACGGGGTTTCACCTTGTTAGCCAGGATGGTCTCGATCTCCTGACCTCGTGATCCGCCCGCCTCGGCCTCCCAAAGTGCAGGGATTACAGGCGTGAGCCACCGCGCCCGGCCATCTCATCATTACTTTAAACTGAGTGAGAAATGATCTGCCTGGCTAATTATTGAGAGATAGGCCTGCTCATTTTTAATCGTGGGCCCTTCACTCAGATTCCAGGAGCAGGTTTAAGTGGTTCTGACAGCCAGTGGTCTTGGTGTGATCGAGGGAGGGACAGGGCTCCAGACTGGAAACCTCTCCCCTCACTCAGTGGGTCATTTCTTGCTTGTCAGTCTTTGAGGTAGGCCACATTTGCATTTTCAAAATAAACAGATGCCTTTCAAATACATGAGCTGGTGGTCTAGAGATCTCTGTGGGCCCAAACAGTTCACCAGCCAGTAATCAAATGCTGGAAGAGAAAACAAACGGAAAAAAATACCCTGGGTACACAAGGATACATTTCCTATGTGTATAACACTGCACAGTCAATAAAGAGCCTTTATGAGATGTAGGGGGGAGAGGGGAGAGGAAGAGAGAGTATAGGAGCCTGAGCAAAGGTATTGTCCGTCAGTTTCTTTTTTACAGGGCTGTGAGAGGCAGGAAGCAACTTTGTATATCACCTTGGCAAGAAGTGGCATGTTTCTTTGTTTTTAGTATTGGCTAATAATTCTGATAATGGGTTCTTGCCACAGGAAAACACATTCCTTTAAATGCCAAAGAATTAAAATACATACTTTGTTAAAATCTGAAAAAAATTATACATATTAGTGTTCAAATAGATGGTGTATTCTAAGTAAAAAGTAACAGTGATATTGATTCCATTACTAATCTATTATATTTTTAAATTACCTTATGTTTCAGAAATTGGACCTAACTATATTCAACCAAAAAATGCTTACATTCCTCAGTGAAAATTATCAAAACAAACAAACAGCAGGGAACTTTTTTAAACATCTACATATAATGTCTCATTCATTAATTTTCTAAAGCATTGGCTTTCAAACTGCCCCTCTAATTCAGGATCCATGTTTTAGATGAGAGAAAAGTTGTGGGCCTCCCTCTCTCAAAGGGGAAATGCCCTTTGAATAGGTGACAGTGTAGCCCTAGGGGCTGGAAGCGTCTCCCAGGAGGAGTGGTCTTCCAGCACTTCACTGCTACACACACACACACACACACACACACACACACACACACACATACACACACACACACGAGTCAGAAGAGCCACTAGTTTTCAGGATGTTTTCATCTAATTGCTTCAGTGCTGTGGAAATTGTTATTTTCTCTTTCTCTCTGTTCTTGAATCAGCTTCCTACATACTCCCCTCCTTGGCCCTGCCAACAACACAGATGTTATGAGAAGATAACAATAGCTCTAACGGTGGCGGCCATTTCTCTTCTGATGCTCTTTGAGGAGAGTGCTTTACCCAGCATCAGCAGGGACTCTGATGAGGCTGGCAGGGCGCCTTCCTTGAGCCTGTGAACAGGCATTTTAAGCCACTGCAGCTGGGAACCACTGGGCACATCATGGGATGCGTGCAGAGCAGAGTTGCTTTAAATGCTGCTACCAGAAGAGAAAGCAAACATCGTATCCAGACAGCCTGACCCTACATTGTAACAGAACCAAGTTTTTGGTGTTTAAAACTGCCTGAACTTTTAAACTCTGTCAGTGCAAGGTTTTCTCCTAGCCTTTTCAAAAGGCTGTTTAAAAGGCTGTTTCCTTTAGCATTGTCGGTCAGTTGGCAATGAGTAGGTGGTTGTAATTTCCTAGAACTAAATTTCCAGATACATCCCTACGTGTGCAGGACAACTATATTTAAACTGGGATATTTCTTTCATTCACTTACTTAACTACTTTTTGTTAAGCACCTACTTTATGCTGGGGCTCCCAGGGTAAACAATGAGATTTAATTTGGGGCTTCAAATTCTCCAACTCCAATACAGAGCGCTCTAAAATATGCTTTTCCTCAAAGTCATGCTGTTTGAATAAATCAAGTACTCTATATTTTGCCAACACTCATTGGAAAGGAGTTCTGTAAAATCTAAAACAACACAAAGACTGCAAATTGCTACAAAACACAGCCAAGGGTGTACACTGAAATGACCTGTGCTTCTTGAAGGTAAAAATGACTGTAGTAGATATTTTTCATCCTGCTAAAGCTGTACATAAGTAGATTGTTGATCCCAAGCCAAACAAGAAGGGGAGTGTAAGTCAATGCACCATTGAGAGAAAAGGCCCATTTTGAACAAACAGAAGGAAAACAAGCATGCCCTCTGTCACTCTTTTCTGTGTCTCAATTTGTAGTTCTACCTCTACTTCACTTTTTCTTCACTCATTTCATTTCTATCTCTTAGATCCCTGGTCATTTCACACAAAAGCTTAATTCCTCAGAGTGACAGTCTGTATCATAGGAAGTATAGGTCTGAAAGAAGACAAGATCCAAACTCTTCTTGGCCACAGGGCAGGAGGCAGCTGCCTCTCTTTTCCTGGTGTTTTCCATATTCACATATCCACACAATAGCAATGAAACATCTGGGGGAAATAATTGACCTGGTGAACCTGAGCTTGAGATGCACTGTGAACTGCAAACTAGCCCTCCTCATCCCCCTACACCCCCATCTTCTAAACCGTTGTTTAACACAAAACAGGATGCCCTTCAGTCCTAGACGAGAGGTCCTGCTCACTGCTCACTTCACTCTCATGCTATCTTGGTTTCCCTAGCTCTCCCATACTTGAGAAACTGGGGCTGATTTCTTTTCCTTTCTTTCTTTTCTTTCTTTCTTTCTCTCACTCTGTCACCCAGATTGGAGTGCAATGGCTCATTCTCGGCTCACTGGAGCCTCCCGCTCCCAAGTTCAAGGGATTCTCCTGCCTCAGCCTCCCGAGTAGCTGGGATTACAGGCACACACCACCACACCACAACATGGGGTTTCGCCATGTTGGTCAGGCTGGTCTCAAACTCCTGACCTCAAGTGATCCACACACCTCGGCCTCCCAGAGTGCCGTGCTGGGATTATAGGCATGGACTACTGTGCCTGGCCTGGGGCTGATTTCTGACAGCTGCAGGCTTAACATATCTTGTAGGGGGAAATGTCTAGGGGGCAAGCATTGTGGTTTACTTTAGGAAAACATGCCTTGTGTGTGACAAGGCTTAGAGCAAGTGGTGTAGTGCAGAGAGAGGATGGCCTGTGGCTTCGAGGTTTCTGACAAGAAATGAGCTCTGCCAAATCTCCCTTTGGCACAAACAATAGAATTTTTGTCATGGCATAGCTTGGAATGCACAGGAATCTTCTTTGCTATGGAATAAAATTATTGCCCATGCTAGGATTAAATAAGCCAGAGGGCAGAACACTGTTTACCTAATACACAGAGAGGAAGCTGCAAAGTCATTGTGGGCTTGAGGTCCACTTGTACCCAATATCACATTGGCACGGCACACGTATGCTTAAGATGAAACCTTTGTGCAACAGTAGGTACCCCTAGGACTCAATATTATAACTTCAGAGGACACCAGTGGTTAGAGCCTCCAATTTGGAATCAGTTTTCTCCTTTATGAACCTTGCTGAGCGCTCCAGACTCTGGCTGCAAAGAAGTGGTGCCTGAAAAGGTATCTTTGCCACCTCAACACAGAATGAAACAACATTATTATGATCAGTCACACACTTGAGCTGCCTTTACTCTATGTCTTTAAAAAAAATTCATGTAGAATCGTAGAATATGTTGTCACATTCTATAACTTTTAGTCGTTGTCTAGACTGTAACTACACAATAGTAAAGAAACATTTGGGGGAAAACTAACTGGGCTATGGCAAGAATGATCATACAATTTTTCTTCAAAAGACTCTTGGAAATAGAAAGGCAGGCTTTGTTTTACCTCTTAACAGATGAACCAGGAGTACAGAGAGTTAAATAAGTTGTATCTCTCCTTATGTGTCCTGCAAGATTTTTTTTTTTTTTTTTTTTTTGAGAAGGAGTCTTGCTCTGTGGCCCAGGCTGGAGTACAGTGGCACAATCTCGGCTCACTGCAAACTCCACCTCCCAGGTTCACGCCATTCTCCTGCCTCAGTCTCCTAAGTAACTGGGACTACAGGCTCCCGCCACCAGGCCTGGCTAATTTTTATGTATTTTTATGAGAGACAGGGTTTCACTGTGTTAGCCAGGATGGTCTCTATCTCCTGAACTCGTGATCTGCCCGTCTCAGCCTCCAAAAGTGCTGGGATTACAGGCGGGAGCCACCGTGCCCGGCGTGTTCTTCAAGTTTAAGCACTGGCTTCAGAGCCCTCTTCAGAGCCTTCACTCAGTGCTCTTTCCAGTAGACCATGCCCTGCTATTGGTTTCCATCTTGAATATGGCACATTGGACATAAGGTACCAGTCAAAGCTCTGGAAAGAGTTAAAATACTGTCCTAGGCATATGGAGTTTAGAGTCAAATAATGAACTTTAAATGATGGCTATGTTGCCATTTGCCATGTAGTCTGGGGAAAATTACTTAACTTCTGAGCCTTAGTTTCCTCAGCTGTAAAATGGGACTCATTAAGGCCTAATCCTCAGGACTGCTATGAAGATCATAGCAGGTATATATGCAAAGCATCCTGCACAGTACCTGGCACATGGTACATATTCACTAAATGAAATGTGACTTCCCTCTCTGTACTCCCTTCCTAAATGTGAACTACATAGGGGGGAAAAAAAAGTCTGTGTAATACTCTTCTATGGAGGACATAATAATGCTATAACTTCAGGCTGGGCACAGTGGCTCAAGCATGTAATCCCAGCACTTTGGGAGGCTGAGGTGGGTGGATCACTTGAGGTCAGGAGTTTGAGACCAGCCTGGCCAACATGGCAAAATCCTGTCTCTACTAAAAACACAAAAATTAGCTGGGCATGGTGGCTCGTGCCTGTAATCCCAGGTACTTGGGAGGCTGAGCAGGGAGGATTGTATGAACCCAGGAGGTGGAGGTTGTAGTGAGCCAAGATTGCACCACTGCACTCCAATCGAGGTGACGTGGTGAGACCCCATCTCAAAAAAACAAAAACAAAATGCTGTAACTTCAAAAAGATGAAACAATTTATTTCAGTTTTGGAGAAAAATAGTACCTGTCAAATCTCAAATTCGGTTACAGTAAAATCTTCATAAAAAGAATTTTCCGGCTGAGTGTGGTGGCTCATGCTTGTAATCCTAGCACTTTTGGAGGCCAAGGCGGGCGGATCACGAGGTCAGGAGATTGAGACCATCCTGGCTAACATGGTGAAACCCCATCTCTACTAAAAATACAAAAAATTAGCTGGGCGTGGTGGCGGGCGCCTGTAGTCCCAGCTACTCGGGAGGCTGATGCAGGAGAATAGTGTGAACTCAGGAGGCAGAGTTTGCAGTGAGCCGAGATCACGTCACTGCACTCCAGCCTGGGCGACCGAGCAAGACTCCATCTCGAAAAAAAAAAAAAAAAAGAATTTTCCAAGTCTTAACTTATGTCTTGTTTATTTGACAAGGAAAAAATAGAATACAACAATAAATAACATGTAAGAGATTTCAAGTGGTTTTGTTTTGTTTTTGCAAAGAGCTGTGCTCCATTCATGCTGAAAGCTTGATTCATTTGTGTATATAAAATTTTGGGGAACCTCAATATTGTTAAGACTTAGGTGTTGTGCCCCTGACATAATTTTTCCCCCTCACTAGTTTGAGGCCCTTTTGCAACTTGTTCTGAAAGCTAGCAAGTTCCCTTGTCACCCTGCTTCTGTAAAGCCAGAAATTCTAAAATCTAGGAGCTGAATATCACCCAGATTTGTTGCCTTCTGGTGTGGAAAGCAAGTTGCCTTTCAGATGTCTGAAGAGTTGGAAGATCTTGGTGAACCTATCATGTTTAACCCACAGTGACGGGTGATTGGCAGCGTAACAGCTGAGCGACAGCCGTTTGGCCAGGAGTTCAAACCTCAACACGATGAGCCATAGCAGGATCACGGTTTGATTTGCTGTGGCCATGAAGTCTGAATCACCAAATACAGACACAGAGGCAAGGGTGACAGCTGGTAGCCATTCTCGTCAATAAAGTTGTGACGGTTGAGATGTACAAGTAACTAGAGCCTGCTAATTTCATAGACTTTGAGCCAAGTGCTTAGTGTCAAAACCAGCTATGGTCAATGATGCAAATGGTTGTGAAAAGTCCTTCATCAACAGCAAGGCTCTCCCCATCGGACTCTTTCCTCCTGATGGATTAGAAGCAGATTGAATCCTGCTTTCTAGGAATAGATCCAGTTTGAAGAAAAGGAGGCCTTATTTTTAAAAATTCTAGTAACTTCTTAAAAGTCTAATTTATTAAGTATAATTTACATACAGTAAAATTCAGTTTGAGAAAACTGGATCCCCTCCGCAATCAAGAAAAACAACATTTCCAAAAAGTTCCCTCATGCCCTTCCTGATGTCCACCCCCACTCATCCTCAACCCCTGATAACCACTAATGGGTTTTCTGTCCTATAGTCTTGCCTCTTCCTGAGTCTTGTCCTTATAGTCTTCACTCTGTAAATGGAGTCATACAGTGTGAAACTTTTGAGTCTGGCTTTTTTCACTTAGCATAATGCTTCTGAGATTCATCTGCATGTTGCATTTTTTTTTTTTTGAGACGGAGTCTTGCTCTGTCGCCCAGGCTGGAGTGCAGTGGCCGGATCTCAGCTCACTGCAAGCTCCGCCTCCCAGGTTCACGCCATTCTCCTGCCTCAGCCTCCCGAGTAGCTGGGACTACAGGCGCCCGCCACCTCGCCCAGCTAGTTTTTTGTATTTTTAGTAGAGACGGGGTTTCACCGTGTTCGCCAGGATGGTCTCGATCTCCTGACCTCATGATCCGCCCGTCTCGGCCTCCCAAAGTGCTGGGATTATAGGCTTGAGCCACCGCGCCCGGCCTCATGTTGCATTTTTTTAGTAGTTCATTTATTTTCATTGCTGAGCAGAATTTCAGTGTATGGATGTACCACAATTTTATTCATTTACCAGCAGAAGGACCTTTGGATTGTTTCCAGTTCTTGGTGATTATGAATAAAGCTCTTATAAACATTTAGAGCATTTTCCTTTTAAGTAAAATGTATAGGAAAGTAAATAACTTTGCTTCACAGGAAACTAGAACTGTAGGAGCAGGAATGATCCTCGAGGTGGGAGTTGTTTTCTTTTTGATTAGCTGACAGATATGGTTATTTTCTACTTTTGCATAGCAATTTATAGTCTATCAAAGCACTTGCACACACCTTACTTCCCATAATTATCATTATAGTAACCCTGAGAAGTAGGCTAGGAATCTTGCTTCATTTTACAGGTGGAAGCTAGGAAATCTCCTATAATCCGGACTTCCTAATCCTTATTTGCTGTCCTTCCTTCCAAACGTTTTCTCAACATCCTGTCTGTGCAGAACATTCTGCTAGGTTCTTTTGGGGTACCCACAAAAATTTTTTTCCCATCAAGACGGAGCAGTCTTACATGGAATCAGACTGAACCCCCTGACCCAGGCGTGAGAGGAATACAAAACTGAGCCACTTAACACAGCCGCAAGAAGCAAACAGTCTATAAGCTACCAGAAGCAGGCAGGACATAAATTTTAAGAAAGAAATCTTGAAGTTGGTGGGAGTCAGAAGAGAATGGATTGACAGTCCCTAGAAGATCAGAAAGAAGGGGAATTCCCCAGACAATACTGTTCCAGGACAAGCAAGAAACTGATTTCTAGGATAATGGAAAACTTCCCGCCTTGGCTTCCAGGTTGGGGAAAACAGTTACCAGGCAAGATTTTCTTTGAACTCAGTCAAAGTTTAACTGGGATAATGACTGGAATTAAGTACTGGATAATCAAAGTGGAAAATGCTTTCAGAGGCCTGAAATTGCTAGACTTGTTTTGTGTGATAGAGATGGAGGCCAGGATTTCTTATGGGCTGTAGAAAAAAAAAAAAAATGTGTCAATGAGATTCTATTCTTTAAGAATCCAACTTTCTTGGTGCTGCTTTTGGTGGCATTTGCCTGTCAGACCTCCCACAAGTTGGCCTCTTTATCCTTTATATTCTGATAAGATGGCTGATGACCAGCTGTCAGTCCAAGCCAGAAACCACACTGGCTCCTTGTAAAATCTGCCAGCAGCAGTTAGGAGGGGAAGCCTGGGCTTTTGTGCCTCATCCATATGTGCCTTCTCTGCCAGATACAGTGGGTGCCCTTTGCCAGGCCCATTATGAGGGCAGGAACGTTTACCCAGCCTAGATCACCAACCAGGAAACCTACTAGGACAGTGTCTCTGTGAAAAAATGCCTGATCTGTCCTTTGGTTGGATCACTAAATGCCAGGCCAGGCCAGAGCCTCTTTCTGCAGCAGCTAATCTGTGGGACCATTTAGAGGCCCAAGCACAGGAAAGAATGTACAAAGGTCTGATTTTTTTTACTTTCATTTATAAAGGGGAAAAAAAGGAGAATAGGGATTATTATTTTTAAATGTTTAAATAAATGACCTGCATCATGTAATATTTAGGAGTTCAGACATTAGGAAAAAAATTTTGTGCTTGGGTTCAAATCCTGGCTCTGCCACTCTACAGCTGTGGGACTTTGGGCAAGTCATTTAACCTCCCCTTGTCTCAATTTCCTCAGCTGTAAAATGGGAATAAAGTAGTCGCTCTCTTTTAGGGTTACTATGAGGATTAAATGAGTTAATGTTTGTAAAGGACTGAGAACAATGCATAGAACATAATAATCCATATGTGTGATAATGTTTGTTAAATAAAAATAATGGAGCTTTTCTTACCTCCTCCCACCCAGTTTTCCCCCGCACCTCCCAGCCAAATCAAGCTGAAAGTACATACCTTTCAGTTTGATCTTTTCCTTCTTTCTTCTAATTTCCATCGTTAACATCTGTCATGCTACTCCCCAACGCCAAAATTAGATTCCTAGGGCTGCCATAACAAATTACCGCAAACTATGCACCTGAAAACAACAGAAACTTATTCTGTCACAGTTCTGGAGGCTAGAAGTCCATCAAGGTGTCAGCAATGTTGGTTTCTACTGGAGGTTCTGTGGGAGAGTCTGTTCCAAGTCTCTCTCCAGACTCCTGTTGGTTCCTGGCAATCTTTGGCCTTCCTTGGTTTGTAGACCCATCACTCCACTCTCAGTTTCCATTGTCGTATGCCTTCTCCCTGAGTCTCTCTGTATCTTCACATGGCCTGTTTGTAAGGACGCCAGTCATTGGCTTCAGGACCCACCTTCATCCAACATGACCTCGTTTTTAATTAACTACATCTGCAAACGCCCTGTTTCCAAGTAAGGTCACATTCTGAGGTTCTGAATAGACATGCATTGTGGGATATCACTAGTCAAACTGATACACCCCCTTTAAAAGTTGCGGGTGCTTTCATATCTTTAATCTCTTTTTACTCTTACTTTCTGTATTAGAATGCGAGCTCCTTGGAGGAAGGGCCTGTGTCTCTTTAAATTTACTTTGAGGCAGCTAGAAATGTTTACTTGGCCACTTGAAAGGAATGGAGAGACGAGGGTGATAGCAAGCTGGGTGTGGAAAGGTGATGCCCAAGATGGAGGAGTCAACCAGAAGGAGGGAGAAAGACAGGATTTTTAAAAATCGCATCTGAGCAAATAATAAAGGAGAAAGGTCAGAGATACCAAATATTCTAATGTGGTACATTTGGAAGCACTGCTGCCAGAAATAGAAATAGCCAAAGCCAGAAGGAATGTGCAGGAAGTGAGAACAAGGTCTAGATAAGAGGCCAGGAAAAAAGGAGATGTGGACAGAGTTAGGGTTGACTGCCTCGGGGCGGGACCAGAAAAAATCTCCTCCATGAGGAGGGGGAGTCCTGCTGCCAGTGTAGTTTCTGTCCAAAGTCGGGAGATCCAATGGAAAGAACCTGCCTTCTCCAGATATCTGAGGTAAAAGATGTTGGAACATCTTCAGCCCCTCGTGACCTTGAGGTCATGGAGAATGGAAGAAGAGATGTGACAGCTGCGAAAATCCCTAGTGGAGCCATTATTTTGGGGAATCCAGCAGGAAGTAAGCTGACTGGACAATGAGAAGCTGCCATGTGATATTCCTCAAGTGAATATAGCATGTAGTCTATCTTCTCCCTGACAGCATAACAAAGATCTGTGATCAGGGCTGCAAGATAACAGGAAGGGAAGGGCATTTCCAAGAGGCAGAGATGTGAAGGAGAAAAAGGAGCAGCTTCTGGGAGAAAGCTCACCCTTTGGTTTACTTCCCTGGTAGTGGCAACTGAAAGACAGCAGGAAAGCTATCCAGTGACCAAACCAAGAGTCCTAGCCTGGTGCACTCATGACCCCTGTTTGTCACTGAGTTTCCCTATTTGACTAATGTGATCAGTGACACAGTTTCCCCAAATTACCCAATGTCATTCAGCTAGTAGAAAATCTAGCCAGAACAATTATTAATTCTCCCGTTTCCTACTATTGTGCCCTTTCTCAACTAGACTGTATTAAATCTTAAAAATAAGCACCAAGTCCATAGGTGAGATTAGTCACCTTGGTGCCTTGAACCATAAGAAAAGTGTGGATTTTCCTGGCCAACTTGTATCACCCAGTTTGGTAATTCGTCTAGGTGTGGGAGCATAACCTTGAGAAAGTCCTTTTGTTTCATTCCACAGGGGACGCTTCAAACCAAAGCAGTGGGACACATTCCCCCGTCGCAGCGGGTACCAGGGGAAGTGCCAAGGTTCAAGACTGCAGCGAGCCTGGTGACCATAAAGGTGGAGTCTTTCGAGGTTTGGAATGGGTGTTCTAAACTCAGGGGCGTTCCAGAGAAGGTTCCAAAGCTGGAAGTGATCACCTGTTATATAAGAACCTTCTGTCCACCACTCCTTTCTTCTATAAGTGACAGCCGATTACATTTAAGACCAACCTTGCAGAGGACTCTGAAAGGTGATTTCATAGAAGGGAGTAGAATAGACAGGGATAAGCTCAGTTCCTCACAGCTGCCTCTCCACCTCCTTCCATATTGCCTGGGACACTGGTCTAGTTGCAGCTGTCCTTACCAATGGCTTCTCCTTAACTCGTCCTCTTGAGGCAGACTCTGACATGTTTGTATCAGATTTACCTTAAGACTGAGGAAAGTTTTGTGTCTTGGGAAGATCTGTGATCCAGAACCTGGTATATAAATCTCAGACTGATTGAGAACATTCATGGAAGGAAGGGGTACTGTGGACAAGAAGTGGAAACGTGGGTTTCTGGTCTCAGTCCTCCACCAGTTAATATCCCTAAGCTCCAGTCATGGTAACATGAGAGAATTGGACTAAATCATGGTTTTCAAACGTTTTAAAAATATTGCAGTCTCACCCTTTTGAATTTTGAAGGTCCCTGGACTTCTGCTTGAGAGGCTGTGATTTTTGAAGTATGGGCTTTAATACCAGCACCTGCATTTGATGGAAAGTGAGGACTTTGTGGTAGAATTTACAGTTACAGTTGATCTGCCAACCCCAGTGCCACTGCCCAGTGTGTAGGCAGAGAGGCTCTGGGTACTTCAGACTCCTTTAGTATCTGTCAGTCAGTCTGTTTCAAGGAAATATAGAACTGGAACTTTACCTTGGGGCAAGGAGGTTAGGGAGTAGGAGAAAAAGAGAGGTAGCAGGATCCAGGAGAACATCAGTGTTTCTTGAACTTGAGGAGACTTGGGGATGGAGACAATCGGAGAGTTCATTTTCAAAAGAAGTGTGGCTGGCTGTTAGTGACTGAGTCTGCGGACCACTGTTTCCCCCTAGAAGTCACAAATAGGAGATCCTCCAGTATAGGAAGTCACAAATAGGAGATCCTCCAAAGATGTGTTGTGTTTGGCCAGGCACAGTGCTTTTTAAAAAACTTTGAACCTGAATGTCTTTAAGTGGGGTGTGAATTCTCTGGTTCATCACAAAGCTCGCGATTCCCCATCCTCTTTTCCTGATACTTCACACATTTATATTTCTTCCTAAGTGGCCCCAAAGGCATTTGCAGCACCTCCTAATGGTGTTCTTGGTGTTTTTGTTGTTGTTGTTGTTGTTGTTTTATTTCCTGACGGTCAAATGCTTTTCCATCTTACTTCAAAACAGTCTGGTAAAGACTTGACACTTGACTAATTTTTCTCCTTGAAAAATATGAATGGCTCATAGAGCTCAATCAGAGTTTGGAAGGATTCAGTTCCTCCAGAACTCTGCTCCAAGTATTGCTTTACTTCATTAAACCAGAAACACTTAGGAACCCTCCCTGATGAAAGGTGACCCATCTCTAGAGAAGCTTCTATTGTCACACCTGCACATTCCCCAAGTTTGGCATTTTATGAATATTTAAGTTCATAATTTTACTTTTCAGCCACGTCACTGGTCTAATTTTATATTTTATTTTATTTTTTGAGATGGAGTCTTGCTCTGTGGCCCGGGCTGGAGTGCAGTGGAGCAATCTCGGCTCACTGCAAGCTCCGCCTCCCGGGTTCACGCCATTCTCCTGCCTCAGCCTCCCGAGTAGCTGGGACTACAGGCACCAGCCACCATGCCTGGCTAACTTTTTTGTATTTTTAATAGAGACGGAGTTTCACCATGTTAGCCAGGATGGTCTCGATCTCCTGACCTCGTGATCCGCCCGTCTCAGCCTCCCAAAGTGCTGGGATTACAGGTGTGAGCCACCGTGCCCGGCCTGGTCTAATTTTTTTTAACTCAACCTGTTCATACACTTAAAATGAGTCACCTTCTCTCTCTTCTTTTTCCTTCATATATCCATTTCTCCAATTTCCTTGTTCAGCAATTCGTTTGCCAGAGAGAAGCCAGGTGATTCCAACTGTCACCAGATCATACTGAAAACTGACAATTTTGGATGCTGCTTTGAATTCAGTGGTTTGATAATCTTATTTATCTCTTTAGTTTGACCCAAATCCTTCTCCCTGTTCTTCAGCAAAGCTAGGGGATGGAGGAGCAGATTCCCTCTAAGCTTTATTCAGAATATTCTGTAAGTTTCTGGTTTTATGCTTCAAATAACTCTTAAAAATCAATATTTTGATGACTGAAGTGTAAATTAATAAGAAACATGGAATAAGTTTTCCTTTCAATTACATGAACAGAAATTCTGTGGGAACCCCAGCAAAGTAGCTGGGCGCATTTGCTGAACCAGGTAAAGATGTTGCTTCTTCTCATTCTGGTCTTGGACATGGCACCTTCATAAGGAGAGTCCCAAACCAAAAGAGATTTTACAGTTTTTTTTCTAGATCTCTTTGTGCTTTTTTCTTCTTTGGATGGCTATTGCTCCTTATAATTATTTTTTTTTTAACTGAGGATCTCAAAATAGGTACAGACAAAAGCTTGCAATCTTAGCTTTCCACAAGGGCAATATCATTTGGACTTTGATCACTGGTAGCTCTTAGTGCTGCTGAGTTGGGCCAGAGAACAAGATTAAAAATTATTTGTGGTGATTTTTCCTTCTTCATAGGGAAACAGAAAGATATTTGTATCCCTGAAGTGGGTTCCCCTCTTTTGTTTTTATGTCAGTTCTTGCTTTTATGTTGCTTATCACAGCATTGCAAGTGAGTGCGGGCCAAACAGTGGTTTAGAATCTCCCAGAGGGGGAAATCCTGCCTGGTGCTCTAACTGGAGGATTTTATCAATGGAGAAAAGGCAATGGGGGAGAGGAAGGGAATTAGTTAATGAAATTCTAACAGGCTGTGGCTATTTTTCTTGATTTCTATTTTTTCATTCTTTCAATATTGTTGCTTCACTGTTTGGCCATAATATTTTGTCTCTGTGTGTGTGTGTGTGTGTAATAATAAAAATGTATTAATGTCTCACTTAAATTTTTCTCTTTATCCTTTTGGTGTTTGTAGCAATAATAATAATAACAACAACAACAAGTCTTTTTATCCATCACCTTAGCTCAAAAACTGCATTTATTCCACACAAGAAATATTTATGCTAAGGAGCCAAACTAACAATTTAAAATCAGCACATGTTCTTTCCAGAACAGTCAACACAAAAACAACTGATTTCTATACTTTTTATTTATTTTTCTACACTCCGTTTCTATCATGTATTCTGTAATCCTAACGTCAACCATTTATGCATCTTCCATAGTAAGTCACAATTCCCAAATGTATAGATTATCTTTGTTGGTTATATTTCAGTTTGGATGGTTCTAGGTTATCTAAAATAAGGACGGCAAATAGGTGTGCAGTCTCCTTCCAACCCTGATTGATTGGTAGTGACTACTTGAAACAGTGGTTCTCAGCCCTGGCCACATATTAAAATTGTCTAGGGAGCTCTTTTAATAATTGATGGCAGCTCCCATCCCAGATCAATGTCAGAATCTCTAGGGACTGGTCCTAGGCATGTTTAAAATCTTCCTGGGTGTTTCTAATGTACAGCCAGGAGTAAGACTCACTGATCTGGAAGTAGTGTCTCTCAAAATTTAACATGGATCAAGGTCACCTGGAGAGCTTAATAAAAACACAGATTGCCAGACTCTACCTGCAGAGTCTCTGATTCACAGAGTCTGAAGTTGGGTCCAAGAACGTTCATTTCTAATAAGTTTCCAGGTGATGTTGATGCTACTTGTTGGGGGTCTACCCTTTGACAACCACTGATGCGAAGTGTTAAGAAGGAACTTGAGGTTGAATTAAAGTTCAGTAGAAAAGGAGGCCATGATTGATTAGCCACGGTCACTGGAAGAAAGAATTGTATTTGTTACCCTCATTCTTGAGAAACTCATCAATAAACTGTCCTCAATCAAAATGTTGAAATAGGTTACTCCTGGGATGATTTTCTCTTTACAGTTAATCCTAACCACATCATCACATTTTGTTCCTTGACCTGTCCACATCAGCAGGCAGCCTAGCCAGCCTAGAAGCTGATCTGCTGACTTTAGCACAGTGTTGTTCCAGCTATTGTATACTGCTTCTACTGGGACCCAAATCACTTGGGGCTTCTAATCTGTTCACTCTTTATATCTATTGCCAAAGAGAGGTCGCTTGTTTTCCTTTAAGCATGAAAACAGTTTGCTGACTGGGACCAAGCATGGAACAAGACCTGGAATGGAGAAGAGCTCAATTTTAATGACATATCCTAGAAAAAAGCTATAGAAAGTCAGGGAGTGGGATGAGGGCAGGGAGAGAAGGGCTGCAGAGAGTGTAGATGGGCACCAAAACCTAACCCTACCTACTTCTGAACATATTCTTAGCCCTCCTTTCTTTTCTCTCAGTTTTCAGGGGCTCTGTAGATCATAGAAGCCATTCACAAGCAGAATCCAACAATGGTCACGCACAGACTTCAAGCAACTCTCGTGCTGTCACAGAGAAAAATGGGTGAGTGTAAGAGTTGCCTGTTGTAAACTCAGGTGCTCCATTCTAATGGATAATGAAACAGAAGTATTTCTACCACTATGGTATTTTGGTGAAATGGAGAGAGTGGAACCAAAAAATGTTTCCAGGGCTGGGCGTGGTGGCTCATGCCTGTAATCCCAGCACTTTGGGGGGCTGAGGTGGGTGGATCACCTGAGGTCAGGAGTTCGAGACTAGCCTGGCCCACATGGCGAAACCCCATCTCTACTAAAAATACAAAAATTAGCCGGCCATGGTGGCATGCATCTGTAATCCCAGCTATTCAGGAGGCTGAGGCAGGAGAATCGCTTGAACCAGAGAGGCGGAGGTTACAGTGAGCCAAGATTGTGCCACTGCACTTCAGCCTGGGTGACAGAGCAAGACTCTGTCTCAAAAAAAAGTGTTTCCATCAGATTCTCCCATGTCGTGGGCAAAGTCTTTATTCTACAGAGCAACCTGAACACAACCCTACTTTTTGAGTTCTCTTCATGGTTAAATCTATACTTAGCCTCATTAGGTTAAACATCCTCCCCCTGGATATTTAGCAATGTCTGGAGACATTCTTGGTTGTCACAACTTTGGAGGGAAGGGTTGTGCAGCTGGCATCTAATGGGCAGAAGCCCATGACGCTGCTAAACCTCCTACAATGTATGACAAACCCTCCCCGCAGCAAAGAATTGTCCAGCCTCAAATGTCGGTAGTCCCACAGTTGAGAAACCTACAGCCAGGCATGGTGGTATGTGCCTGTAGACCCAGGTAATTGGGAGGCTGAGGTGGGAGTATCACTTCAGCCCAGGAATTTGAGTTCAGCCTAGGAAATATAGTTAGACCCTGTCACTATATTAAAAAAAAAAAAAAGGGTAGAGAAACCCTAGATTTAAGCTAAAGCAAAAAGGGAGTATCATTTCCTGTTTAGCCACAGGTTTGAGTTAAATATAATTCAAAAGGAGTGTAGCAGAGCTTGCCTTTCAGTGACCTCTGAGCTGCTCAAGCTGCAGGGCCCGATACGCTGGCTAAATGTAGGCTCAAGACACTTTAAGTCCAGCCAGGCCAGACATGACACCAAGAGCTAGAGACGCAAACAACTCCTAGGCCTGTTCTTCAGGGAAGCCTTTATAATCTGCCTTCTCTCAGATAAGGTTTCCAGAACCCATCACATATGTCACCAGGAGGAGGACACAGCTACAGGAAGGAGTGGACCATGGCAAAGGGAAGGCCTAAATAGCATGAAACTCGCCTTTCTTATTTTCTTCCACACTGATTATGGGGAACTTCCTTAAAAGTTTTAGTCAAAGATTTCAAGAAAGAAGCAGGTCATTAGAAAGTTCTTTGCATCTTTTCACCTGGAAAAGAGAAAGTCTTAATTTACAATTTTAAACATAATTCTTAAATTATTTTTTATTTCATTTTTTGACATCTCTTAGGATTTTTGAGACTTGATAAATTAAATTCTTAATACTCCCCCAGTGGTCTCAAATTGTCATTGGGCTGCCTTTAAAGTAAAGTACTTTAGGCTACTTGCCTAAAAAGTCAGAATAGCTCATTTAAGGCACTTTAGGAAAAGATCTAATATCTCATATTAGAATTACGAAGTTTACAATTTCTAATGTGGTAGAAAGATCACTGAGCTTGGGTGGAAGACTTAGTTTCTGATCCTAGCTAACATTTTCCAACTGTTTGACCTTGGGCAAGTCAGTGAACCAGTCTGGAAAATGAGTTCAACCCCAGTGTGACTTCCTCAACCTCAGCTGATGTCTGACTTTACTGAGAACATCAGGACAGCGCTCTGAGCTCTTCTACTGCCCTTCTCTTCAGCTTAGAATCTCTCCTTATCTTCAGCTGTCCTTCCTTCCTTTGCTCCCATCTCACAGACCCCAGATCCTCTTCCTTGTGCTGTGTTCCTGCCATCCAGGCCCTACCACTATCAGTTAGCACCTCTCCTGCTTTCCCATCTTTTACACTCCACTATCACTTTCCATTTTGCTTATCCCTCCCCCCATCCTAACAGGCCCGTGGCCTGTCCTTCCCTCTTTTTACTTTTACCACCAGACTTCCTCCAACTGCTATCCAGGTTCACTGCCTCATTTCTTCACTAAACCAACCCCTTTCTCCTTAGTCCTGAAATCTGATTTGTGTCCCTACAATGTCCTTAAAACTATCCTTGGGAAGCACAGCTCCCAGTTGCTAGAGCTTTATGTTCATCAGACTCTTTGCGGCATTTAGTTCCATGGGCCATGTGTGCTTTCCTTGAAGAGCCCTCTTCCAAGGGTATCTGTAGTATTGCCTTCTTCAGGTGCTTCCTCAGAAATATTCTCAGTCTTTGTTTTCTCTGGCTCCATCCTTCTTCTCTTCCACTCACCATTAAAATAAAGACAATTCACCAAGTCTTAGATTCTCTCCTTTCTCTCCTTCTCCCCTGGATGATACCATCTCTCTCCAGTGTGTTCTGGTATCAAGTCTCAGCTATGTAAGCATGAGTCCCAAGTCTCTGTTCTGAGCTCCACAGTCCTACACCCAAGTCACAGTGGACATATATTCCTGATTCACACACCAAGACCTCAACAGAAAAGCCCCTCCTAAAGCACCTCCTCCACTTGCCCTTCCCACTTCTATGATTGACATAAACACTGTCTTGTGACCTGGCCTTCAAACTTGGCACAGTCGCTCTTGACTCCTACCTCTCACTTAACCTCACTTCCAGTCATTTTCCAAGTACTCTTTCCTGATCCAGGACTGCCATTATCTCTTTTCCTTTCTCCTTCTGTCTTTACAGACCCGCTTTCATTTCTCACACCTGATCAATTGTCTTACAACATATCCTGACTTGTTCAAAGAACTTTAATGGCTTCCTATTTTAGACCAAAAGAAGTTCCGACTTCTCAGACTGCTGTTCCACGCCTCTCTCTAGCTCGTTTCAGTTTGTCCTCCAAGCTCACCTCCACTTTGTCCCTAATACACCTCATGGCTAACCAGAATCAGACTTCTTATTGTGCTACCAGCGCACCTACCTCTCTTCTCTCTGTCCATTCCTTTCTGTTCAACTCTTACCTTTTGGTCGAGATACACTGTCATAACAGCTATGTGAGCACGAGTCCCAAGTCTCTGTTCTGAGCTCCACACTCCTACACCCAACTCACAGTGGACATATATTGAAGTTGCTAGAGCTTTATGTTCATCAGACATAACGAACCTAAATCTTTTTAGGTTCCCTAAAAAGTTGCTTCCCTCTTCCTTTCTTCTTTGCCTAATCTCTCAACCTCCTTTGCAGCTCTCCTGCAGAACCACCGTTGCAAATTCTGGCCAATCATATGCAAGAGAAGTCTCCTGGGTGACTGCATGAAGACCTGATTCTTTTTAATGCTCCTTGAGCTGTAGCTCTTTTGTAACAGTACTACTCAAAGTGCTGTTTCACAACAGGTTAATGAATTTGTGCCCAAATGTAAATCAACTCACTGCTTTCTTCATTAAGAAAGTCTTGTTACTAAAAAAAATCAGCTGAACTAAACACTGTTCTTGGTGATGAATTGATTTACATTCTGGCACTAACTCCTTATGTCATTGTGAGTAGTAACAGTTCACAGACTGGGTCCTCACACCACACTTTGGTGTATCAGTCTCTCTGGTGCTCTTTATATTTTGCCTGGTGTTATGGTTGACCTTGTGCTAGCAAGTTAGCTTCTCAACAGTGAGAACTGAGTCTTACTCTTTCTTGTATCCAGCATACACAATAGCTACTCAATAAGTTTACAGAGCTAACTTTCAAAGCCACTTCTCAGCACTCAGATTTTTATGAGGGAAGTGTTTTTCCTGTGAGTCTTTGGGTAGTGGCAACAATAAGAGGATCCCAAATAACTTACCAAACAGTGGGCCAGGGTATCCCTGACACAGGGGCTGGGATTCTGTTTTCCCCCTTATGTTTGTCAACTCAGTGTTCTGTGATTCAACAAGGGCTGATGGGAAGGAGTTCTTGGGCAGAGGGTGGGGTGGGAGTAAGGAAGGGTTTGGGGTGGGCAGAGTAAGAAGACAGCTGGATTGTGTCACTTGTGATGTTCTCGGTGGGAGTAACAGACCTTCAACCCATAGATTCAAGGATCCCTCGAGACAAAACATCCAAAGACAGAAGTTCCAGGGCTGGGTCAACCATTCAGGAATGTCAAGACACAGGCCCCTTGCATCTCTTTTCTTTGCTGTTCTCGGCATGTCAGTGAGGCCCCCACTTAAGGCCACGAGGTGGCTGGAGCAACACTGAGCATCACTTCCTCACATGGCAGTGTCTGGAGCAGGAAGAAGGAAGCAGATGGAAAGGGGATTCTTCTCAGGAGTCTCTCTCCATTTGCTAGGAGGGAAATCTTTCCCAGAAGTCACCCAGGAGACTTCTCTTGCATATGATTGGCCAGAATTTGCAGTGGTGGTTCTGCAGGAAAGCTGCAAAGGAGGTTGAGAGATTAGGCAAGAAGAAAGGAAGAGGGAAGCAACCAGCAAAGTCTTCCTCAAGAGTCCTGGAGAAACAGTGATGGGAGCAGACAGGTACCAGGGAAAGATGAAGGGAAGGCAAAATCAGAGGGAAGAGTTCATAAGGAAGATCCATGCATGTCAAGAAATATTGCTGCAAATAAGTACTGCAGGGAAGTGTTGAGATCATTCAGATTTATTGTTAGCACTTATTGCTATGCCAGTTTTTTTTTTTCTCCACATTTTATCTCATGTAATTCTCACACTGGCCTTCTGGGTTGGTGTTACTCACTCTATATTACAGATAAACCGAACCTGGGGAAAGCTAAGGCAAACAGCTCATAAACATTATCTCAGAGACCAGTGCTGGATTGGTTTCAGATCTACCTGCACCTGCCCCCCATCAGCTAGTCAGGGAATCACAGGGTTATGCAGGGTCACACAGAGAATAAATGGTGGGTCTGGGCTTTGAATTCAGATCTTCTATCTCCAACAATAGTAACCGCTAACCTTTGGTATTCATTAGCAACTTCCTGGGCACTGTGCGAAGTGGTTTTGTTTTTGTTTTTTGAGATGGAGTTTCACTCGGTTGCCCAGGCTGGAATGCAATAGCGTGAGCTCAGCTCACTGCAACCTCCACCCTCTGGGTTCAAGTGATTCTCCTGCCTCAGCCTCCCTAGTAGCTGGGATTACAGGCGTGTGCCACAATACCTGGCTAATTTTTGTGTTGTCAGTGGAGATGGGGTTTCACCATGTTGGCTAGGCTGATCTCGAACTCCTGACATCTAGCAATCCGTCCCCCTCAGCCTCCCAAAGTGCTGGGATTATAGGCGTGAGCCACAGTGCCTGGCCTGTGCTAAGTGTTTTACACGCATTATCCTACTAAACTTTATGGGAAAGGTACAGATTTTATAATCTGTGACATTGAGAGATTACAAGTAATTTGCCAATGTTACTTAATCAGTAAAGTGACAGAATCAGGATTTGAACATGGGCCTTCTGACCAGAGCACTCATTTTTTAACTGGTACATTCTACTGCCTCTCATGGCTCCAGGCTCCAAATAATTAGTCCAGGACATTTTCTCTCTACCCACATTGTCTCCATACCTGTCATTGTTTAAATCTGAAATCACCACCCACTGAGAAATACACCCTGATTGTTTTAACTGTCACCCTGTGATTGATGAAGAAAATTCCAGCACCCAGGTCTTGGGAGAAAGCCTCATGGGAAAGGTGCTCCCATCTGTGCATGATGGGACAGGGTTAACTTGGTTGGAGAGAAGGAAACCTCAGGTTGAAAGTAGAAGTGAGTGGTTGGGGTGATGCTTCTCTGCTTCACTTCCTATGTGAGCCTGTAACTGTGTACAGTGAGTGACAGAATGGAAATAGTCTTTTATGTTGTGGGGCTTTGTTCCCATGATGGTAATCCCCCATTTTAATGCTGATAAATACAATGGTGAGGATTATGCCCCTTAATTTAATTTGGCCTGCATATGGCAAAGCTCTCACAAGGCTTTTATGTGACATTCTTTAGCACAGCTAGCCTGTTGTTGCGTAAAAGGAACCCATATGAAGGAGGCAGGAGATTGATAATGCTGGTGCAAGTGTTTTCACAAGATGGCTTGAACACACCCCCAGTGAAGCTGCTTCGTTGTGGGCCCTTCAGTGAGGATTCAGACTCAGAGGGATGGGAACTTCCGTGACTCAGGCAGCTCGAGGAGAACTGGCAGCTCACAAGGGGAAAACGAGTGCATATTTCTCCCGTGTGTCATCCTTGCGGCTCTGAGGCTTGGAGCCAATTGGGCTGACCTCAGAATCGATGAGCCAGAGAAACAACCTCCCAGTCAGCAGGGCCGACTGTGGGCCAGATTTTCATGTGGGCTGTGAAGTAGAGATTGCCACTTATCTTGACAAACATTGTGTGTGAGGGGTCATTGCAGAAATACATGGCAGTTCTAAGACTGTTGAACAGAACAAATCCTCCAGCAAATTTCCTACCACTGTGGTCAAGTTAGTGCACTAACGCATTGGAGGACCCCATATGAAACCAGAGGGAAAATGGCAGCATGATGTGAGAGTGGTGGTAGGAATAGTAGCCTTCTTTGATCAAGTGCTTAAGATGTGGTAGATACTGTATGTATTATCTCATTTGAGTAGAAAAATGATGAGCTTTGGTGACAGACCTGGGTTTGAATCCTAGTTCAACCACTTACAAGCTATGAGACATTGGACAAATTCCTTTCTCTCTCTGAACCTCAGTATCCTAGACTGCAAAAAGGGAATAATTGGGAGGACTGGAGATCATCAAAGCAAAGGAACTAGCACAGTTCTAGACATGTAATGAATACTCAATAAGGGATTATGGCAAGCTGTTGTTGGTCGTGGCGATAGAAGTAGTAGCAGTAATAGTAGTAATATTAGTATGGAAAAGTTTTCTATAAAGTTAAACTCATATGAAGGGTCAAGACTTTGACTTAGCTCTAGAATCATAGACTAAAATAAACATTGAGGTTTCCATCACCTTAGAAACTGAACAATGCTCACTCTCTGCTTTAACTTTAGAGACAAATTTTGTTTTCTTGTATTCCTGGCTCTTATCTCAGGTGTGAAACTGAGGTTGACTTTGGGTTCAGAAGTCACCCTTACCAACATTGCCAGCATGACATTATCATACCCTCAAATAATAACTTGCAGAGCTTAGTTGATGCTAGGGCTTCCTTAGACTTTCTAGATTTTTAAAATATTAATTGGTCACATGTATTTTCAAAACCTTTTTGAAGGCAGAAACCTTATAACCAGCTGAAAAAAGCTTCAAGGAAAAATCTGTTTTGAGTTATATTTTTCCTTGGGGACTTGCTTATGGCCATATATAAATATTTATCTGAACTATTTCAACAAACCCTAAATCATCAGTGATCCTTATGCAAAGAATCCTTTTAGAAGATTTCTGTATGTCAAGAATGCCAGCAGTCTCTTTCTAAGAACAGATTCCAAGGACCAGAGGCCTCTTTTAAAATAGTTGGAACTGTTTGGTGGTTTTCAACATGTCCTGTTTTCATATTCTGTATACCTGTTCATGCTATTCCATCTGAACAGAATTCCCTTGCCAGTCCTGTCTTTACCTGTTGATGTTTTACTCATCCTTCAAGGTCTCATTCATGTAGCAAGCAGACAAGGGCAAGAGAAGAGCATCCCAGGCAGGAGAAACAGAGTGGGCCATAGCCAGAGGCAGGATATGCAGGAGCCACTCTTGGGAAAGTGAAAGGTCCAGTAAGAAGAAGGCGAAGGGTGGGACGGGGGTGGTATGAGGCAGGAAGAACTATTACAGGGAATAAGGCACCAAGATATGGGAGGTCTTCAAAAGTACACAAAATTTTTTGTTGTTCTATAGGTCAAAAGATGTAAACCCATAGTGTTTGGGGAGAATATAGTCTACAGACATGTTTCTTTGGCCTCAGTGTTTTTAAATTTTTAAAATTAGATTCTAACACATAAAAATAGAAAGATTTCGTGTAATTTGAACTTCTGATAGCTCTTTAAAAACCTGAATATCTGGCAGCAATCTGCTGGAAGTGAGCAGGAGCTGTCTTTTACAGATCCCTACTCACCCGCCTGCGTAATTCATGGCTTCGCCTGCCAGCATCTGAGTTTGATTCCTGCCCGCTGTGTGCAGGGCACCATCTAGGTAGAGGAAACGATTCAGCTACAGACGCTGGCGCCGAACTGCCTCTGTTCTGGCCCAGGTTTGTGTCCAACTACCTCAATGACCTTGGGCAAGTGTGTTTCTAATAATGGTACTTACCTCATGTGGCCGTTGTGAGAATAAACCATAGAAAACGTTTAGATGACTACCTAGTATGTAGTTAAGTGGACAAAAATGTTAGCTCTTATTACTGTATGCCACATGAGATAATAAACTTTAGGGCTGAAACTGTTGCTCATTTCTGTAGCACCCACAGAATCTAGAATTTAGAATCTTTGGCCATAACTGGCATAAGATGAAATAATTAATGAATGCATAAATGAATATGTGCTCCTTGAGTTTTTATTTCTGTGAGGTCCAAAGCTAAATTTAATTACTTTGTTCTCTAGAAATGCTTCCTATTTACCTTGAGTTTGCTTGGAGCATCCTAGTTAGTTGTTGATAAAGGAGCTAGCTTTCTCAAAAAGTCAAAAATGCTAATTAAACAAGTGAAGGGAGATTCCATTAACACTGTGTCATTTTCCTGTGATGCATCTACCTTCCTAACTCAAAAATAAACTCCAAGTTTGGGAAGATGTTTATGTGTTCTCTTTGGGAAGCTCACTTATTGGCTGGTAGCTGTCTGTGGTTAATATCTCAAATTGAAGGTCAGTTGCTAGGAACTAGGACATGGTGAACTTCAGCAGATATGATGTGAGAATGCATGTTTGACTTGGGTTTTCTTATATCCCATGATCCACACTTCAGGGCAAATTTTTTTTTTTTTTTTTGAGACAGAGTCTCTTTTTTTTTTTTTTTTTTGAGACGGAGTCTCGCTCTGTCGCCCAGGCTGGAGTGCAGTGGCCAGATCTCAGCTCACTGCAAGCTCTGCCTCCCGGGTTCACGCCATTCTCCTGCCTCAGCCTCCCGAGTAGCTGGGACTACAGGCGCCCGCCACCTCACCCGGCTAGTTTTTTTGTATTTTTTAGTAGAGACGGGGTTTCACCGTGTTAGCCAGGATGGTCTCGATCTCCTGACCTCGTGATCCGCCCGTCTCGGCCTCCCAAAGTGCTGGGATTACAGGCTTGAGCCACCGCGCCCGGCCAAAGAGACAGAGTCTCACTTTGTCGCCAGACTGGAGTGCAGTGGCGCCATCTCAGCTCACTGCAACCTCCGCCTCCCAGGTTCAACCAATTCTCCTGCCTCAGCCTCCTGAGTAGCTGGGACTATAGCTGTGCACCACCATGATCAGCTAATTTTTGTATTTTTACTAGAGACGGAGTTTCACCATGTTGGCCAGGATGGTCTCAATCTCTTGACCTCAAGTGATCCACCTGCCTCAGCCTCTCAAAGTGCTGGGATTGCGTGCACAAGCCACTGTGCCCTGCCTCAAGGCAAATATTTTCATGCCCAATGCATCAGATGATGATGGACAGTTTGGCATAGGAACCAATTTTCAGTTTTTTAACACTTCTTCTATATAGCTGAAGTCACATTATCATCCCCATCAAGGCCTTCAACGTGATCGCCTGTGGACATGAACTTTTGTGTTTTCATTAACCTATCCCCAAACATACTTGCTGTCAACAATGTTGCTCTACAAAGTTGACTAGCAAGGTTGGGCTCACGTGCTCTCTGGAAAACTTGAACATTTTCAAACCCATTTTAATTTAGTTTGAATAAACTTCATCTAAAACTGAATCATATATTCAAGTTTCCAAAAAATTGCTGTTGAAGTTCTCCTAATAGCTCTCTTCTTTCTAATAAAAAGTCAAATTTTTAGTATGATATTTTTAGTATGATAATGCCTCTACTTTTTCTAAAGAAATCTCAATCTCTCACACATGGACACAAAGAGGGGAGCAGCAGACACTGGAACCTACTTGAGGGTGGAGGTCGGGAGGAGGGGGAGGAGCAGAGAAAATGATTATTGGGTATTAAGCTTAGTACCTGGGTGATAGAATAATCTGTACAACAAACCCCCATGACACAAGTTTACCTATATAACAAACTGGAGCGTGTACTCCTGGACCTAAAATAAGAGTTAAAAAAAAGAGAAGAAATTTCAATCTCCCTTAGATCTCTCCTTTCCTTCTTTCCCTTCTGTCCTTCTTCTCTCCCTCCCTCCCCTCCTTCTTCCTTTTCTTTCTTTCTTCTTTGTCTCTCTCCTTATACTACTTATATCTACATCTCTAAAGTTCTGGTTTCTAATCCAAAAGACAATTTCAAATAATGAGAAAATCTGATAAGATCCCTAACCATTTCTCTATCCCTTGTCCCCTTCCTGTATTACCCATAGAAATTCAGCACATTGCTGCTACCTACATTGTATCCTCATCAATACCTTTATTATATTCAGGCTCAGAATGAGTTTCTGCCCAAAAGACCTTTTACGTATTAGGTCTATTTTGAAAAGTTTGAGAAAAGAAAATGGACTCAAGTGGAAAATGTTACAGGAAGCAAAATTTTGTAAAAATGAAATTTATATAAGAGTGCTTCATTATCAACACGTAAAGAAATCTAGATTATAATCCTGCAGGTTGAAAGAAGAGTAACTTTGTACATTTTCACAATTTTATTAACTTCACTTTCTTCACTGGATTACAAGGAAAACATAGTAGTGTTTCAGTTCCAAGTATATTTTGTGAATTAAATAGCAGCTTGTTCCTCACTATAAAACACAAATATGCCAATATATTTTCCACTAGCCTTGCCCTGGTCACCTTAAATTAAGAAGAAACGAGTAAGTATTTGCCATTAAAAGCTGGTAACGGTAGTAATGCCACAACATCTCTGTGTGCATCTTAGTAACTTCTCAGATTTATCTCCTTGATGAGTAGACAAAACAGGAGGAGGGTTGAATTTGTTCTTTTTATCTGAATGGTGTAGGTGGGGAAGACAGACAGCAATAGAGAGCTCTTATGAAACAGAGCTCTAGCAACTGCTGTGCTTAGGAAATTAGATAATAAACAGTCCTGATACCAAAATTCTAATGGCCTAAGATCAACACAGTCTGGAGACGCAGGTGGGAGTGGCCTTCCTCGCTCTGATCCAGACCCTCCCCGGAGAGCTCTTTGTGTCAACAAGAACAGCCAGCGCTCCTGGCCAGCTCCCAGGACTCAGAGTGGGGCTATCATTTTTGTTTGCTTTGCAAATATCTTAATGGGAAGTGGTTCAACACCACCTATGGGTTAATCTGAGGGGTTCTGCTTGGCAGCTGTTAGCTCTGAGAACCACATGGCCGCTCTCGGGTGCAGGGAGTCAGGCTAGCTGTTAACTACCCAGCGCCAGGTTGAGGCATCATCTTTGCTTATTGGATTTACTGACTGGCAGGAAGCACCTTGTTGACTTTTATTTTTAGTTTGTTCCTCCTGGGAGAGCAAGGATGTTATTCTCAGATCCAACTGTGCTTTTCTCTCCAAGGGAGGGCAGTTGTTTAAATTATTTTACTAGCATGAAGCATCCTTTCACCTAAGCTCATTTTCAGAATCTGAAACTTCATTTTAAAAGTGGTGGTCTGGTGAAGGTGGAAGGGGCATTGTTGCCAGAAGAAAGATTTAGTATATTAGCCTGAAGGGAGGGCAAACAGTGGAAGCCACAGCCTTGTCTTCACCTGGGTTCTAAAGAATTGGATAAATAGTGAATTTCTCTGCTCTAGTGTTCCCTTAGTCCTCTCCCCCTCCCTCTCCTCCACCCCAACATGGCTTTCATTGTCTTCTCTTGACCCACAGGCATGTTTCCCTGAGCGTCACAACCAAGTCATACCTTTCTGGATCTGTGTCTGCTGAGATTGACTCAGATGATCTCTTTCTTTATGCTTTCCTTACTGGATTGCAGGCAGAGTAGGATGGTTTCCACAAAGCAGGTTAGGGAAGTACCTGAAGTGATGACAGACATGTAGACAGTTTCCAAATGCCCCATTTGTAAAAATGCAAAAAGTTCAGATTTCTCTGTAGGTCCTGGAAGAAGTGTCTAGCCACCCTCAGGAATAGTGTAACCCTGCTTTTAAAGTCTTATTCTTTCCTGGGGGTTTCCCACACCTACTTGTAGGATTGTCTTGTGGTTGACAACAAGGGCCCTAGAGTCCACTAGACCTGCTACTACAGGGTTAGAACTTTATAAACCCACTTATTTTCTCAAGGCTTCAGTCTCCTCATCTTTAAATGGAAGATCAAATAGCACAATATGTACCTCACCAAGCCATGAAAGTTAAATGAGGTAGCATATACAAAGTATGTAGTATCTCATCTGATGTATAAAAAGAACTCCCAAATCGTCGTGATTAGAGGAGTTGTTGTTATCTCTGAGGCATCCACTTTAAGTCATCCTTAGTATTATGCATTTTTTTCTAAAGTGCTCATTTTGAAGTCTGTTACTCCCAACCCTTTAAAATCATCCAGTGCCAAACTATATGACTATATGAGTATCAAAGTAAATGATGACTAAAGAGTATAATCCATTGAATAAAATAAGGTATCATGAATCCACATGGATGGATGGATGGATGGATGGATAAATGGATGGAGGGAAGGAAGGAAGGAAGGGAAGAGGCTGAGCTCTTCCTTACAATAAAATATGAAATAATAAAGGTAGATGAAATTAAGAAAACAGAAAATCATCATTTGGCAACTACAAAAATAATAATTGTTTCAGGCAATAATTATGAATGGATGCCAACACTACTATGTGAAAGTTTGAGGAGTAATAAGCTATTTGCATAGTCTCAGAGTAAATCCCCATAAGAAACTTATTAATTACAAAAGGACAGTGAAGAAATCTGACAGAAACCACCTTAACCAAGTGATGAAAGTTAGCATCACCAGTAACTGAACAAACTGACAGCATGTGCTTCCTGATATGATACATTGAGAAGAAGACAACATCACTGTTGTGAATTTCTTGCCAAATGTGGATAACCTGAATTTAATCATGAGGAAACAGCAGACAAGTCCAAACGAAGGGAGCCTTTACAAAATGACCGGCCTACCAGCCTGTAGGTTCCAAAATGAAACATGACAGAAGACTAAGAAACTATTCCAGATGAAAGGGGACTAAAGGAATGTTACCTCTGAATGCAACAGATGATCTAGGAATTTCTTTTGCTATAGAAGACACCATTGAAACATTTGGAAAACTGAATACAATCTGTAGATTGGAAAATAGTGTCATATTAATATTAAATTCCTGATTTTGACCATTGTATTCTGATCATATAAGAATATGCCCTTCCTTTTAAAAACACACACACTGAATTATTTAGGGATAAAAGAGTATCAGGTAGTGGCTCATGCCTGTAATCCCAGCACTTTGGGAGGCCAAGGTGGGTGGATCACCTGGGGTCGGGAGTTCGAGACCAGCCTGACCAACATGGTGAAACCCCATTTCTACTAAAACTACAAAAAAATTAGTTGGGCATCGTGGCAGGTGCCTGTAATCCCAGCTACTCGGGAGGCTGAGGCAGAAGAATTGCTCGAACCTGGGAGGTGGAGGTTGTGGTAAACCAAGATTGCACCATTGCACTCCAGCATGGGCAACAAGAGTGAAACTCTGTTTCAAAAAAAGAAAAAAAAAGGATCAGGTTTGCAACTGACTCTCAAATGGTTCAGAAAAAAATTATGCATGTTTGTGTGTGTATGTATCAGTACAGAGAGAGAGGACAAAGCAAATATGTAAGTCTGTTGAGGAATATATAGGATTCCTTATACTATTCTGGCATCTTTTATATTAATATGATTAAATCAGAATAAAAAGTTGCAATAAAAAAACAAGTCAATGCCACTTCTTGCCCTTTAGACAGGGCAGTTCATCAGCCACTTTCTTTTTAGACTCTTGATCCCTCTCCATTCACACCTAAAAGTCTATTCCACGTCACCATTGCCCTGCTTAGTGATGGTCCTCAAGCTTCTCTGCTGTGACATTGCTGACTAGTCACCACCCCCTGCACACAATCTTGTTTAGGCTTTTCGTTTGTAAAAGTTTCTGAAAATGTCCTTCCTTTCTCTCACGCCCCCTCCCTCACCTGTCCTTGGACCCCATCATTTAGTGTCATGTGCGTCACGCACTTCATTTCAGCACTTCTTACTTCTCCTTCCCTGAACTAAGTACTGCTTTCAGAATTAACAGAGGAAAACTGGGTTAAATATTATCTTTTGTCGGGGGGGTGGGTAGGGCAGTGGTGAAAAGAACATCCCCCAGTTACAGCATGAAAAGGGTATAATAAATGGTCTCTGAAGTTTCCTTTTTCTCCACAAGTCTATGCCTTGGCCTAATTCAGTCTTAAAATGCTAGAACTGTAACTCAAAAGTAGCTTAACCCACAAGTTACCTTAAGACTCCACCCAAAGGAAAAGCACAGATTCTAGAAAGGCAGCCACACAGATACCTCATCATTATTATTCTCCCTTGAAGTTTCCGTGTTTACAGATTTGTCTTTCAGACGTGCAAAATCATAAACAATAAGTAACCACATTATTAAGTATATATTTTATTTCTAACTTCTGACTATATATGCATCTCTAATTATTTTAAAATCTTGTCTTGTGTTTTTATTTTGTTCTGCCCAGGAGAACAAATGTAATCATTTTTTCCTTAGCTCAGGCAAGAGTTTTTATTTATATTTTGCTGATGAAGAAGTGGAGAGGTGATTTGCCCAAGTTGGAGTTGCCATATTTGGCAAATAAAAATGCAAGATACTCACTTAGATTTGAATTTTCTAGAAACAACAAATAATCTTTTTTGTATAAGTATGTCCAAATAAGTATTTGAAAATACTTATACTAAATCATTACAAACATACCTTGTTTTATTCCCTTTTGCTTCATTACACTTCACAGATACTGTGTTTTTTATGAACTGAAGGTTTGTCCCACGCTGTGTTAAGCAAGTCTATTTGTGCCATTTTTCCACCAGCATGTGCTTACTTCATGTCTCTGTGTCAGAATTTTTTAGTCATATTTTGAAATTAAGGTATGTACATCTTTTAGACATAAGGCTATTGCACACTTAATAGATAATAGTGTAAAAATAACTTTATATGCACTGGGAAACCAAAAAATGTGTGTGACTCACTTTATTGCGATATTTGCTTTATTGAGGAAGTCTAGAACAAAACCCACAGTATCTCTGAGATGTGTTTGTTGTTAGTCTGGAGTTCAACTTCAGCTAGGTGTCCTGTTTTTTGTTTGTTTGTTTGTTTTTTTGTTGAGACAGGGCCTCACTCTGTCACCCAGGCTGGAGTGCAATGGCATAATCTTGGCTTACTGTAACCTCAACCTTCTGGGCTTAAGTGATCCTGCCATTTCAGCCACCTACGTAGCTGGGACTACAGATGTGCGCCACCATGCCTGAATAAATTTTTTTGTAGAAACAAGGTCTCACTATGTTGCCCAGGCTGGCCTTAAACTTTTGAGCGTAAGCAGTCCTCTCATCGTGGCCTCCCAAAGTGCTAGGAGTGCAGGCATGAGCCGCCACACCCAGCTAGGTGTCCTGTATTTTATCTGGCAACTCCAGTTCAAGTGTTTTAGAACTAATGTATCATGAATATGTATGCATATAGCCTGACTGTATATCATGAAATATATTGCTAAATCTACCAAGTGTTTCTAGCATTCCTCTGACCTCTACATGCCATAACATAGTGTTTTTTGCCCTTTAAGGGCTTTTGAAACCATATTCAGGGATATCAGTTCCTACTTATTTATTAAGGTCTTTATTCAAATGTCACTTTCCATAGCCGTTCAATCTAAAATTGCAGACCCTGCCTCCAATACCTTCTATCCCCCTTCCCTGCTTTAATTTTCCTCTTTGGCACTTAGTTGTATTTAATATGCTACATAGTTACTTTTTTGTTTCAATTTGTGTCTGCCACTTGAATGTAGGTTCATGAGCAGAGGACTATTGGATCTCCTCTGCTGTATCCCCAATACTTAAACAATAGTAGGAGACAAATTTAAAGGTGTTCAGTAAAGACTTGGGAGCTGAATGACTGATGTCTGGGAGCCTATAGAAGACCTTATATTGCACATGTCATACACATTGTTCTTATACAAAATCTCAAGGAGACTTGCCACCAGATTAGAGCCTTCAGTGCGGTAAGATGTGTATAATCTTAGTAAAAGTCCATAGATGCAAGATAAATAGAAGGTCAGGCCAGGGGGTTATACCTCCAGATATCATTGGGCTTCATTTAATCTGCCTCCTAGCAAATTGTCTAGAACTGAATGTTAGTAGCCCCAGGAATCATTCATTAAGATCCTTACTAGAATTGTGTGACTATCTGGAAGAGTCCAGTAACAAAATGCTGCTGAGGCTGAGAGGATGGGCTCTGGTTCAGCCAGATCAGGATTTGTATCTGGTTATGACCTAGGTTACTCAAATAGCCCAAGTGTGGGTTTCCTGGTCTGCGAATTGGGAACACGGGGGACTTATGCTGCTAGCACTGGCATGGGTTGAAATGGATAGTCCAGCCAAGTCCTCAGCACAGTGCCTGACAGAAAAGAAGCTGCTTCCATCACCATCACCCAGGCCACACCACAAATTCCACCTGAGCCCACATAAAGCTCAGCTGTTCTAGCCATGCTGTGGCCCTCGGCCCATGGCTCTGCATCCCTTCAGATCACAGTGCCCTTCTTCACTACTGCATCTTTTGTTTTATCCCCGAACTTCCTCTCAGCTCCCTTGGTTGCTGACAAAGAACTGAAATAAGCTTTATGTGCAGCTCTCAGTTGAGTGTTCTTTTTTCCAATAAAGCAAGCATTCTCAGCAGAATGAAGAAAAGCCTTCTGCTCCTACCTTAGACTTTTACACAGTGACAGCTGCCTGCAGTAAAGTAGTGAAGGAGGGAAAAGAAAATAAATGAGAATGCAAGGACTGGCAAATTAAGACTGTATGGGCTCACGGTTGGGGAAAAGCAATGAGGCAAACAAATATGATCACATTTAAAGGGCTCAGTGGGATTTGAGAAATTAGCATAAGTGCATAAATCTAACTACTGCTAACTTAGAGCAATGGCATTATGAGACAGTCATCAGCCTTTTTGAGCCCTTCTGATGAATTTGTCCTTGAGCCATGTTCTAAAACTTAAAATAATTGTGTGTTTTAGAGCAAACAAATATCCATATATTTAGATGTAACTTGCATATTCAACTCATTCAGTAATGATTGGGGTGGGATGCAGTGCATGCATTCAGAATTGTTCTAAAAGTTACTGGGTATCCAAACCTAATGAGAAAAAAATAATACAAAACCTGTGAAGCTTATTCCTTCTTGTTTCCTTTATTTTCCTGCAATAATGGTGATCTTATTTTGTACTGTTACTGTTTCTCCTTTCCTATGCTCTTTGTATTTCCTTCATACCACACATTAAAGCCCAGGAATAATGTTTTTCCTCTTTAGAAATCAAGAAATACCAATTAAAATAATAATGAGGCATACTTTGCAGAGATAAGCAAAGATTTAAAAGACAGATTATTCCCAGCACTGGCAATGTGACAGGAAATGGGCCCTTTCATACTTTTTGTGGATATGAGTGTTAATTTTTGTTGCTTTTTAGAGAACTTGATGACATAATTTCAAAACTTTAAAATAGAAAAAAAGTTTCTCACCCTTTGACCTGACAGCTTTATGTATAAGATTTATCCTAGGGGGATAACTGGATGAGCACTCCTAACTCTGGCACCAAATATTTAATGATCCATTGCTTATAATGTGAAAAATTTATAAACAACTTAAATATCCAAACATAAGAGATTAGTTAAATCTTGATAATCACCCAATAGAAGACTATATAGCTATAAATATGATATACATGTACCTGTGCATGTATGTGTGTTATATACAAATATGTGGAAAGATGCTCAAAATGATAAAAGGTAGGTTAAAATGACAAATATGATGAGCTATTATTATTATTATTTTTTGAGACGGAGTCTCGCTCTGTCGCCCAGGCTGGAGTGCAGTGGCCGGATCTCGGCTCACTGCAAGCTCCGCCTCCCGGGTTTACACCATTCTCCTGCCTCAGCCTCCCAAGTAGCTGGGACTACAGGCGCCCGCCACCTCACCCGGCTAGTTTTTTTGTATTTTTTAGTAGAGACGGGGTTTCACCGTGTTAGCCAGGATCATCTCGATCTCCTGACCTTGTGATCCGCCTGTCTCGGCCTCCCAAAGTGCTGGGATTACAGGCTTGAGCCACCACGCCTGGCCTATTATTTTTAAAAATATATTTTATGTGCATAGAAAAGTATCTGAAAAGATATATGCAAGAAACTAATTATATCTGGATATGGACATTTTCCCTAGTCTTTATTTTCTTCTCATAGAATATCTGTATTTTATACAGTACAACAATAAATATGTATTATTTTTAATCGTACAAAATAATTTTTGATCAGAAAAACGGGAAAAAGAGCAACATTTTGCCATCAGTTCTTTTAGTCATTTACTTTGGGTGAAAGGCAGATATTACTACATTTTCATTGGTTAGTGACTGGTGAATATTCAGACAACTTGAGAATTTGGAGCATTTTCATCAGCTAAAAAATAAAATACAAAGCTAATGAGCACAGCAGTAGCTAGAGCTCTGATATCTCAAAAGCCAAGTGGTTTGTGGTACTTGCTCTGGTTTGCTGTCCTCCCTTGGAAAATTTTATACAGGATGCTTTCAGTAGGTGATTTGCAGACACTTTTAGATGGTGAGAAAGTAGCACTAGACAAATCAGTTGCAAATTGATTTTCAGTGTGGTTATGCTCAATATATTGTGTAAATACAGCAGGCAGCCTCCAATTCTTCCTAGAGTGGAAGTAAATGGGGGAGTTGATGCAGAAAAGGCTTTTCAGAGGAGCTGACACCTGTGCTAAAGGGTAAGAATGCAATGACCAGGTGAACAAGAGAAGAGGGAACATTCAAAAGCATGAAAATCAGAATATAGCCCTTGGAGATTTTGTAGGTACTTGACAAAAGCTTATTTGTGGTGGTGGTGCTGGCAGTGAATAGGAAACAAAAGTGTTCTATAAATCCTAGCTTTCCGGTTTTTGTAATAAAACGTGCATTAATTTACACATTTTGGGGTGCCTTTTAACTTAACCCACAATGACACACAATAACACAATAGATAGTTTGTATTTTTCTTAAGACATTTGTTACCTTCCAATCCTCTGTGTCTTCAAAGCTATTTAAATAACTACATAAAGTAAGAAAAAAATCCAATAATACCCAACTGATGCAAATCAGGGAAGGAGTGATACATAGTGACAATGTTGGGGGATTCATATCTGGGTGTTCTTCCGCATTTATACCCTTAGTCTTTGGAATGTTCAAATTCCATATAAAAACTAAATAAGAATGCTTGAGTTGCCAGTTGGGGTTCAAGACTATGCCAAGTTCATATGAAAATCCTGTTGGCACTTAAGTCAGCACTGCATCATTAATAATGGACAGTGTCCTCTTCTCTGATGTCATTCCTTAAATGTCTTAATATACCTTCATAATTTGAATTTACTAAAACCGTTTCTGAAGATGTGTATGCTTTCTATTATCTCTTATGGTAATAACTTCCATAAAGGAAGTTATATGAATTGTTTATCTGAAACCTGCCTCCCTCAAGATTCTTGGGGCCCTACTATTTAAAAGTGTCCTGGTCTCAGCCAGGCGCAGTGGCTCACGCCTGTAATCCCAGCACTTTGGGAGGCTGAGGCGGGTGGATCACAAGGTCAGGCGTTAGAGACCAGCCTGGCCAACATAGTGAAACCCCGTCTCTACTAAAAATACAAAAAATTAGCCAGGCACGATGGTGGGCACTTGTAATCCCAGCTACTTGGGAGACTGAGGCAGGAGAATTGCTTGAACCTGGAGGGCGGATGTTGCAGTGAGCGGGATGACAGTGTGATACTCTGTCTGGAAAAAAAAAAAAAAAGAAAAAATATCCTGGTCTCAGGAGGCTGAGATATGAGGATCACCTGAGCCTGAGAGGTTGAGGCTGCAGTGAGCCATGATCTCACCACTGTACTCCATCCTGGGTGACAGAGTTAGACCCTGTCTCAAAAATAGGAATAATTCTGGTCTGATCATATCTTCTGCAGAGTGGTTTTACTGCTGCTTCTTGGGAATAAGAAATTGGCCTTCTCTTATTAGGAGCTCTTTGATTTTTTTTTTTTTTTTTTTTGGTGGGGAAGCTGGAGTGCAGTGGCACAATCACAGCTCACTGCAGCCTCGACCTTCCAGGCCCAGATGATCCTCCCACCCCACCCCAGCTTCCTGAGTAGCTGGGACTACAAGGGCATGCCACCCTGTCTGGCTAGTTTTTGTATTTTTCGTAGAGACAGGGTTTCACCATCTTCCCCAGGCTACTCTCTAACTCTTGGATTCAAGGAATCTTCCCGCCTCAGCCTCCCAAAGTGTTGGGATTATAGGCTTGAGTCACCACGCCCAGCCAAGAGCTCTTTGGTTTTCGTTCAAAGTTATCAAAAAAGTAGAAACAAATTACTTGGTTATGCTGATTAGCCTTTCTTTTGGGGCTACCAAATGAGACACAAATTTACTAGGAGAAATTCTCCGAAATTTAGAGACGATGGGAAGCCAACAAAAATCAACCAACGTTGAATTTGCTATTTTGAAATTGGAGTATGCTTTCAAGTGTGAACAAATAAATGGATTTCTCAGTTTGTCTCCAAGCCATTCTAACTTAAAATTGATAAAAGATAATCTTGAAAACTTTATCAAAATTAATAAAAAGTACACAAAGAAACTAAGTAAAGTTTAGAAAATGGAGAATCTGAGGGGAGCCAGTGTGTCTCAACATCTATCCAACCAAAAAGGTACTGATTCTAACCCTAACATAGAAAAAGGCCAGTTACTAGACAAGCTTGACTGATCAGATACATCCTCAAAGACCACCCTGCTTCTTTTGCTTTAATTCTAACGTGTAATTTAGTCTCCAGAGTGTATCAGCCAACCAGTGAGAGGAAAAGTATAGTCCAGATCATACCGTTCATTGTGAAATCACACTGGTATATTCTACATTTCAAATATGACTCTTTTGAGGTTGGTTATTGCAACTCAGCTCTCCCCAAAATCATCATCCCTCAATGAACTGACAAATTGAATTTTGGAGCCTGTGAAGCTGAGGCCCAGTCCCTGGACCACGGTGACTTCACCTAGTGCCACCAGCACAGCGTGACCGAGCCAGCTGGCCGCATGGATCTCTGCTGCAGAAGAAGGGAGATGCTGAGTATTCTCAGCAGCCCGCTACTCAGGAGCCAGCCTTCACCTTGCCCCTCATCCGCTCACACTGGGATGCGGGTTTAAGAGAGGGAATTAGATGTGAGTTTTGTCTGGGGGCCTTTTCAGGACAGATGCCCAGCAGAAGGGTTCTCAACGGTGACTGAGAGTTTCCGTCTCCCCTAGAACCCACAGTTCAGTGAACTGACTTCAGTGGAGCGGTTGAGCCCCAGAGGCAATCTGTTTGAGACTTCAGTTATGCTTCCAAGAGGCCAACGGAGCCCTAGAAATATGTGATGAATTATACAAAGAGGGACAACTGCTTTCTATTCACCACACTTTGATAGCCATATTCACTGCTTCTGCCCAGATTACCAACAGAAGTTGAGGACAGTGTTATTTGTTAAAAAAAATTTCCTAGGGATTCAAAAAACAGTATCACACTTCATAAATGAATTAATTCCTTAATGTCATCTGATACCAATACATAGTCAAATTTTCCCAATTATTCTAAGAATGTCCTTTGCACATGTTTATCCAGGCCAGGATCCAATCTAGAATGTTACAGTGCATCGAGTCGTTATTTCACCTAAATCTCTTTTGATATAGAGTAGTCACTTTTTTCAAAACACTGACTTTTCCAGAGGATCGAGCCATAAAATGGGATTATCTCATAAAATAGCTCACCTTCTGTATTTAGCTGCTTGCTTCCTGTGGTCTCATCCAGCTTGTCCCCCATGCCCTGTGTTTTATGTAGACTGTAAGTTAGATCCAAGGACTTAATCCAATTTAAGTTAAATGTTTTTGACCAAAAGGAAAAAATACATCATGGGCGATATCACATACGTCATGTTGCCTCACATTATAAGACAATGTTGTCGTGGCATTAGTGGTGTTAAAATTGAGCACTGCATTAAAATAGTGACCTTCTGATTTCTCCAGTGTACATTGCTCCTCTTGTGAAATGAAAGAAAGTGGTAAATCACTGGCATGGTGGTACTTTGGCGCCATATGAATGTCCTGTTCCCTATTAACTGTTTGTCTAATGATTTATCAGCAATTAATGTTTTTTTGTTTGTTTGTTTGAGATAGAGTCTTACTCCGGCTGCCCAGGCTGGATGGAGTGCAGTGGTGTGATCTTGGCTCAGTGCAGCCTCGACCTCCAGGGCTCAGGCGATGCTTCCACCTCAGCCTCCTGAGTAGCTGGGACTACAGGTGCACATCACTATGGCCCAGCTAATTTTTTGTATTTTTAGTAGAGATAGGGTTTCGCCATGTTGCCCAGGCTAGTCTCCAACTCCTGTACTCAAACAATCCACCTGCCTCGACCTCCCAAAGTGCTAGGATGCCAGGTGTGAGCCACCACACCCAGCAACAATTGATAATTTTGGCCTGATAATTTCTCTCTGGCATCGCCTTTTCCATAGTCAGTATACCATAGTCTTATGGTATACTGCTTACCTGTTATGATTTGAAGCGAATCACTGGCTTCTTGATGCTTAACTCCTTTATCTGTAAAAATAGGTTATTTTAGGAAGCAGAGGCAGGAGGATCGCTTGAGGCCAGGGGTTCGAGACCAGCCTGGGCAACATAGTGAGACCTCATCTCTCCAAATAATAAAAAATTAGCCAGGTGTGGTGGTAGCACATGCCTGTAGTCCCATCTACTTTGAAGTCTGCGGTGGGAGGATCACTTGAGCCCAGGAGTTGGAGGCTGCAATGAGCCATGATCATGTTACTACACTCTAACCTGGGCAACAGAATGTGATTCTACCTCAAAAAACAAACAAACAAACAAAAACCAAAAAGAACCAATCCAAGTTGCTGTCAGCAGTATGTAACATGCTTTGCTTGGCGCCTGGTGGTCTGTATCCATGCAATAACCATTGGCTTTTTTTTTTCTTTCTTTTTAAAAAATATTTTTAAAATTCAATTAAATAGAGACAAGGTCTTGCTATATAGCCCAGGCTAATCTTGAACTCCTATGCTCAAGCAGTTCTCCCACCTCCACCTCCCCAGTAGCTGGGATTGTAAGCTTGAGTCATGGCTTTTTATTATTGTGCTTTTCCTTATTTTGGTAATGGTGGATTGCAGAGCAGTATCCAGTCTCATATCCCTGAGGCAAAAAAAAAAAAAAAAAAACTCTACAAAGGAGTTGAGGAAGTTAGATTTTTTTTGTTTTGAGTTTTGTTTTTTTTTTTTTAATTATACTTTAAGTTCTAGGGTACATGTGGATAACGTGCAGGTTTGTTACATACGTATACCTGTGCCATGTTGGCGTGCTGCACCCATCAACTCTTCAGCACCCATCAACTCGTCATTTACATCAGGTATAACTCCCAGTGCAATCCCTCCCCCCTCCCCCCTCCCCGTGATAGGCCCCGATGTGTGGTGTTTCCCTTCCCGAGTCCAAGTGATCTCATTGTTCAGTTCCCACCTATGAGTGAGAACATGCGGTGTTTGGTTTTCTGTTCTTGCGATAGTTTGCTGAGAATGATGGTTTCCAGCTGCAAGTTAGATTTTTTAAGAAAACTGATGTGTACCGTTTTCTTAAAAGCAAGATGTGTTCTAAGAATCAGTAGTGCCTCAACATGCTACAAAGGAGAAGGGTCCATTGTTAAAATAATGTCTAGGAAATGTCTCCCATTCTTTTCCTTTCTTGAAGTCTCATTGAACATATGATTAAACTAAAGTTTCCAGAAAGCCTCTCAGGAAAGAAACCTAGGCTAATCTTGTAGGCTAATCTAGTATTTTCTAATTTATTTGCCTGTAGACACTACTCCCTGACCTCTGCCGCTGACTTTTCTTAAACACACACAAACATTACATTGAGCTGCCTTGGATTCTTCCAAAGGCTTGAATGAAGAGGGAATCAGAGAAGCTGACTCCCTGTGGAGAGTTGGGAGGTGTCTACCAATGACTTTGGATTCTGAAAAGCCACACAAGCTAGAGGAGTTGTCAAGAGGTTCAGTTTTTGAGGGGTCAGGAAAGGCATAAATTGGAGGCCAGGTAGTAATTCAACAGCTAAACTCTCTTTCTTAGACTTTCTCCTAGAGGATCTTAGAATCCACCCATCCTATAGGTGTGTTACAGCTACTGGGACTTGCCTAGGCCAGACAGAAGTGAGTACTTTGGGCCAATGCTTAGATACTGAAGGATATAGAATATATTATGGTTCAGAGGAAGAGCAGAGGATTTGGAGTCAGACAAACATGGGTAAATGCCTTCGTTCTACCAGGTATTTACCATGATACCTGGGAAAAATCTCTTAACCTCTCTGAACCTCTTTCTTCATCTATATAATATATACAATTAAAGTACTTAGACCAAATGGTTGTGAAGCTTTCTTAAATACTTAAAAGCATTTTTTAAAATGAAGTAGTATATAAATGATAGTTAATTTAATTTTAATAGTAAGAGTATTCTTACTACATGACCCCACATTTTGTGGATTGACTAATCATTGTTTTATTTATTCAAATGGTTAATATTTATTGAGCATTTACTATGTACCAGGCACTGGGTAGGTACTTACATAGAGCGTGAACTAGAGCAGATCCAGTCCCTGACTTCATGTAGCTTACATTCCATTGTGGGAGACATATGATAAGCAAATATACACACAAATAAATATAGAATTATAGTCCCCTCCTTCCAGGTACTGATGTGATAATTTTTAAATGGGAATATTGCTTATAATATATATTTTGAAGGTAATATCCACAAATAAATATATGGAAATGAATTTGTCAACTTAAGTAAAGAATAAGATTAATAATAACAAATTGTTAGAGACCTTAGGAATAATTTATCTCAATCTCCTCATTTTATAGATGAGGAAAACTAGGACCAGGAATACTATAGAAACTTACCCAAAGTCACATGTTTGTTGTGTCATGCATGTCACATGTGTGCATGTGTGTGAGGCAGGGGTCAGAACACAGATTTCCCTTCTTTACTCAGTGCTTTCCATCTGCTGGTTCCGTCTGAAAGGCATTATGAGTGGCTCCTGTTTTATCTGTGTGTTACAAGCACACTTTTATACAACATGTTCTCATTATAAAAAATTGAGGACCCAGACCAATTGATTTTTCCAAACTTTGTTCCATGAAGGATTACAATTTTACTAGATGTTAATAGGCTATCACTTTCAGCTTCTTGGTCAAATTACTTTTGGACACCCTGCAACCTCCCTGAATCTTTACTATAGAGATCCATAAATGTGTATTGTAATTTTAAAAGATTATTCCTGCAGTAAGGAAACCTTTTAAACTATGCCCAACCTAACATTCCCCAAACTTACTTGATTACAGAATCCATTTTAAATTCTGTAGCCATGAATGTGATTCATGTGCTGTGCAGGAAGTGTAGCCTTAGCATCCATTTAGTTGGCTCCTTGGTAAAGGTTGTGGAAGCCCATTAGAGCTCACTAAACCAAAGCCAATCACACAACTTTAAAAGGAGCAGTTCCTTGGATCTTAGGAATTCAGGCAGACTGTGGATGTGTGTAACATGTAGGAGCAACACCCAGTAGGATTCATTTTCTTAAGGTGACCATGTCCTTTTAACCCAGGACTGAAATGGGAAACCATGGAAGCCTAAAGAGTATGTTTTGATACATCTTTGACACAATCCTCTTTAAGTTTTGCTATTATTATTTTCAAGTCTTTTGAAATTATTATTATTGTTATCTTTTCAGGCATTCACAAGCCCGGAGTTCTCCAAAAGGGTGTGATATCTTCACAGGACATGCAAACAAGGTAGCTGGATATTGTGATTCCAAAGTAACTGTGTGTCATTCCTTCAGACTCATCCAGGTTCATAGCATGAAGCTTGTCTGTGACTGCTTGGTTGGGCCATCCAAATTTGAAACTGTTAGTGATATTTTGAAGTCTTTGAGACAAAAGCCTAGCTTGCTAAAGAACTTTGGTTCAGTAGAGACACAGGGAGGTACAGTGGAGAGAGAATCAAAAGCCTGGAAATTTGCTGCTGAGAATAAATGTTAGCTGCTCCCTGAGGTGATTTGTCTGTGCACTCCACTCTCTACAGATGTTAGAGCCTCTTTTTGAGTAAGGACCCGAGGTTCTTTGGTAGCACTTTGATATCCTGCTCGAATTCAATATGTGAAATGGAGGCGTCTCTCTGTGACTTGGAGCCCACAGCAGGCTTTGAAGTCTGATCCAATTTTTGCTGCCTACTATTTGATGTTGAAAGGATGAAATGAAGAAAATGTACAGTTTTTGCCAGTAACTCTGCTGAGCATATGTAAGATTAAAAAAACAAACTCCTTTGGATGATGTACTTAGAAATGTTAAGCAGATTAATACCTTCCTATAGGTTTTCTTTTTTCTTTCTTAGAGATAAAAAATAAGTATAGGTGAAAATCAGCACATAGCTGTTTTATATTCTGGACCATAATTAATTTAACAGGAAGCTAGGTTGACTCGTTCTGAAGAAGAAATAAATGAATGAAGCAAAAGATGTTGAGACTTGGCTTCTAATTGCCCCAAGGAGAGGACCTCCATTCAATTCTATGCAAGACGGGAGCAACTTACAAATGACTCCAATATACGTAGCCTCTTGCTTTTAGTCAGGGTTAAGTGCCCCTTTGTTAAATAGAAGCCATGTCCTTAAGGCTGTTTCATCAGAGGATAATAATAATATTTCTCTTACTGGGTTTTTCTGAAGCACTCGATTTCTGGGACTGATTTGCTGTCTTCTCGGATATGCCATCCTGCTCCAGATCACCAAGGACTGAGTCTCTGGGGAGCCCCTCAAAAACCTGGTAAGAAGAACATTTTGAATTGCATGCTGCTTCTACCATTTGCTTGTTTGCGTACTTTGGGCAGGACTCAATTAGATAGTAATATGACCAAATGTTGGCAAAAACTTTTGGGAAGCCATACATGCTGGATGTAAAACTTGTATTAAAGGTAGTTTTACCATGTACCCATGTCATTTAAGATAATGAACATCAAAGTCCATGCTTTTCCATTTACTTAACCTTAAACTAGGATACTGTTCTAAAATTTCATTTTATTAAAGGGAAGATAAACAGCTGACCAGCTTTTAGTGGAGCAGATCATGCAGGGTCGAAATCTAGGAGTTGATAAAGAATATGGATTTAGAAAGTAGTTCTGCCCTTTTGGCAACATGGCCATTCTTTGAGCAAGAAGACAGACATGCCTTTGGGAAACAACTGTTTCTGGCTCATTTTCTAAATTTCTTGCTACAGAATATAGTAAAAGTCAGTTTCAGGTTTGCATGCAGCTATAACCAGTGCTTCTGAAAGATAAAATAGAAACATAATTGTAAGAAATATTTACAAGCTAGAAGATATTAAGGACTACGTGAACCTTTCCAAGAAAAGAAATGCTCCTGATGTTACACTTAATGTCAACCTCATCTGTTTTTCTGAAATATAATTTCTCAGATCTCTTCAGTTTTCTTCTTAGCTTGTTTATCAGTGACAAAGTAGCACAGTATGAAGTGGGAAATGCATAATAAATGTGTTATGACTTCAGTCAGTCTGTATGGATCTTAAACTCTTGGAGAGAGACAAGAGGATGAGTCCATTATAGCAGAACCTTTTAAATGGACGTATAGTAAATGATAAACCTGACAAAGGAAATATTTTCCTCATAGCCAGACAGTATTCAGGAATAAGGTCACAATGAAGTGGGGGTAAAAGTAGTACAAAAAAAGAGGAGAGAATTTAGGGGAAAAACAGTATAATGGAGCAAAATTCATTATGCAAGAGTTTGGTTGGTGCTTTTCTCTATCCAAACAGATAGTCTCTATATTTTAATTGGAGTGTTTAGAGCATTTATATTTAATGTGATTATTGATATGTTTTGGTTTAAATCTATCATCTTGCTATTTATTTTCCATTTGTCCTATCTAGTTTTTGTTCTCTCTTGGTATTCTATTTTTAAATAGATGTAATTCCTAAAAAGAAAAATTGTAAGTATGGTTGAATAGCTAAACCATACTGGCAGGTTCTGGCATCAGACCTGCCTGGATTCAAATCTCTGGTCTCGTGTGTGTGTGTGTGTGTGTGTGTGTGTGTGTGTGTGTGTGTGTTTTCTCTTTTTTTTTTGAGATGGAGTCTGGCTCTGTCGCCCAGGCTGGAGTGCAGTAGCGCAATCTCTGCTCAGTGCAAGCTCCGCCTCCCAGGTTCACACCATTCTGCCTCAGCCTCCCGAGTAGCTGGGACTACAGGCGCCCGCCACTATGCCCGGCTAATTTTTTATATTTTTAGTAGAGACGGGGTTTCACCGTGTTAGCCAGGATGGTCTCGATCTCCTGACCTCGTGATCCACCCACCTCAGCCTCCCAAAGTGCTGGGATTACAGGTGTGAGCCACTGTGCCTGGCTGGGTCTCCTGTGTTAATCAAGCTATGTAGCAACTCCTTACCTTAGTACCTATTCATGTAAAGTGAGGGAAATAGTAATGCATATCTGAGAGGTTTCACTTAGGATTAAATGAGCTAGTGTAAGTAAAGGGCATAGCATAGTGTCTGGCTCATAGTAAGGGTTTAGTAAATGTCAGATGCTGTTATGGTAATTATTGTTATTGATATTATATAAATACAGAGTTAATCTATGAACATGAATACTAGGTAGAGAAATAAAGTTCTTTTGGTAAGACATTAAGTTTTGGTGTGATAGTTTGGGGAAGTAAAAATACATTACATTTTGAATTTATTAAAAAGAAAAGAGACTTGTTGGATTACAATAATCTTTCCCATTCTTTAGGAAAGTGTCTTAAAAAGTCAAATGTATTAATAAGTAACACATCTGATTTGCTATAAATGGCTTATATGCACGTTCTTTCTAGAGTTGTCTCTCCCTTTCAGTCTAAATGATTTTCTATTGGGTCTGCCACCATCAACATTATTGCCCCTTACACTCTTATAAACAGCATCCTAAGTAGTCTTCCTGCCTCCATTCTCCTTTAGTTTATCTTATGCCAACAGAAACCTAAGATTTCTAAAGCAAAATCCTAATCGTGACCTTCTCTCCCTCCACACTTTTCAGTGACTCCCTAGTATCCCAGCATGACCTTCAAGGCTTTCTTTGTTCTAGTCCTAATCTTCTTTTCTAGCTCTAACTTCTACTGCTCTCTCTTTTTCATTCTGTGCTTCAGAATCTCCAAACTATTCTGTTTTCTCTGAACATGCCTGGTGTGTTCTTTCCCTCCTCTGTGACTGTTCATGCTGCCTCTTCTAGTCCATATATCCTTCTTCCTCATTTACTTTTCAAAATCCTCTCCATTCTTCAAGGTCCACAATGGCTCCCTACTCTTTTACTCTTTCTTGTAATACTTATCACATCCTGCTTTGTTTTATAGTTACTTTAATGCATCTACTAGATTTAAAACTCTCTAGAATCATGTCTTCCCTTTTATGAGTTCTCTCCTCACAACCTAGCCTACGTCTCGAATTGAATTCTTGAGCATCCAAAGTGGTGATGAAACATAATGGAAGCAAGAATGAAATGAAACTTTACCTAAGTAAGGAATCAGAGAAGAGTTTTACAATGTATTTCTAACAATCCTAGAACAAAGTAAATGTTTCTGAGACAACCTCCAAATAGATATAGTGTACTAGGGGAAGAAATTAAAATAATCCAAGCTATTTCATTTTGTTACTATTGTTACTATTGCTGTTTTGGGCAGGAGAAGCAAAGAAAGTTTAGACATGAAGACATGAGAAAACATATGTAAATCGAATTCCCCTTGATCTTAGAAAACAACCAAGGTGAAGAACAAAATTTTTTTTCTGTTTCATTTATATTATCAGTTGTAGAAACAAGAATATATTATTTAAGCAACACTTCTAGCAAATTATACCTTTGTGTTTAATTCTGTGCTTTAAATGACCCATTATTTTAACCCATGTTTTTGTGAAAGGTTGAATGAGAATATTGTGACCTTTTCGGTTTAAAAAAACACTAATATCCAGAAGGTTTGCCTTCTAACTTGCAGTGAGGCCTAACTTCATTATTCTAAGAAGGGGTCGGTGAGGTGAGAATGAGAGGCAGGGAATAAATCTAAAGTTACTCCATCTCAAGCTCAGCTTAGAGCAGCCACGCAAAGAAGTCTGTAAATATGGGCCTTAAATGTCTTCAGAGTATAACAAGTGTCCCTAACTGGCCCATGTGGGCCGACTCATTGCTCACATTAAGAGAAAAGCACAATATACCCGGGAAGTGCATAATTCTAGTCACTTGGTCACTAATCCAAGCAGTGAAACTATTTAATAGGACTGACAACAATGTATACAGACCTTATCTGGTTTTACTGTGTAAATGGTTATACTTCAGGCATTCGTTCTTCTAGTTATTTATTTATTTATTCAAAAAATAATTATTAACTCTATGTGCCAGGAACTGACAAGTATTTCTCAAAACTTTTATAAAAGACTAATTTTTGGTTGGTTGTTTTCCATTTTACCACAGTCTGATAATTTTGTGGAATACAATAAAAATGAATTACGAAGAAAATAATCATGGACTTGGATGTTGTGTCAATATCAAAACCCTGTCCACATGATGCTACACTGTAGCAGAGGGAGACAGACAATAAACAATAAGCAGACGAATAAGTCAATTATGTGGGATGTTAGAGGGGTGAAGAGTTACAGGGAGAAAATACAACTGCAAGGGTGATAAGGAGTAGCCCAAGTGTAGAGGGTGAGTTTGGGTGGTTGTATGTATATATATGTGTGTGTGTGTATATATATATATATGTTTGTTTGTTTTTATTTGAGATGGAGTCTAGCTTTGTCACCAGGCTGGAGTGCAGTGACATGATCTCAGCTCACTGCAACCTCCGCCTCCCAGCTTCACGCCATTCTCCTGTCTCAGCCTCCTGAGTAGCTGGGATTACAGGCATGCGCTACCACGCCCAGCTAACTTTTGTATTTTTTTTTTTTCTTAGTAGAGACAGGATTTCACTATGTTACCCAGGATGGTCTCGATCTCCTGACCTCGTGATCCGCCCACCTCGGCCTCCCAAAGTGCTGGGATTACAGGCGTGAGCCACCGCGCCCCCGGCCTGGATGGTTGTATTTTTAAACAGTGTGGCTTCATTAAGAATGTGAGGTTTGAGTAGAGGCTTGAGGGTGGTGAGCCAGTTCACCATGTAAATAAGAGAAGAGCGTTCCTGGCAGAAGACCACGATAAAGGCCTGGAGGAAAGAACGTGAATGGATATGAAGAGTAGAAGTCCCTGTATTGGAGCTGAGAGACCAAAAAGTAGAGTCATAGGAAATGAGGAGCCAGATAGTGCAGGTTCGTACTGTTTAATGTCCTAACAAACATCCTAGGGATCTAGATACCATGAGGATTCTCATTCAGCAGGTCTGAGTGGCTCTGAGATTCTGCAGCACTAATGAGCTTGCGGGGGGTTCTGATATTGTCGGTCTGAGGTTCACTTTGTGAGTAGTGAGGGTGTAGTCTCAGTGAAATGGGAGGCCAGTGAGTGGGAGAGTGGCATGATCTGGGTTATGATTTTAACAATAACTCCAGCTTTGGAGTTGAGAACCAACTAGACATCATCAAGAAATGAAATCATCTAAGTACATTTTCCATACAGCTGAAACTCTCTCAAACCTAAAATTACCTTTCATATTGAGTGCACAAACACAATTCTCCTTATTCTCTGTATCTAGGGGCATGATTATTAACAGCAGTTATCACATTGGGCTGTAATGCAGAGCAATCCTCAGAGACTGTTGTGAAATAGGGCCACCTACCCTTGCAGTAAATGACCCTTGACCATTATGATTTTTAGTTAATGTGCCAGATTCTCTGTTTAATTTCTCCTCTCTCAACACAAAGCTGATGTTTCTTGCTGTTGTTAATGAGCTGACTTTTTGTAACATACTTTTCTTCTCCTTCTTCCTTTTTCATCTTTGCTATGGTCTAAAAAACAGGTTTTAAGCATTTTTTTAAGGCAGTAAAAGAAGTGGGTTTCAGAGGGAGATCTGAGAAAATCCCCTATGAATAAAAGAACAGGAACTCTAATGTATGTAGTACATTAGTACCTATATTAGGTACCATGCCAGGCCCTTTACTTATATTTTCTTAATGTAAAGTACGCAAGCTTTAGTTTAACCTTGTGACCTGTGCTTGTTAAAGAACCCTCACTACCTGCCCTTGGGTTTTCTGTTATACCTCACCTAAGAGTTACCTCTGTCCTGGGTTTTCTTCCCATCTACAGTGAGTATACCTTAATCATATTTCTTTTTGAAGGTCAAAAGTAGCAAGCAGTATTCTACTGGCCTCCTGGGGGGGTCATAGTTGGCAAAACACACTGTTGGGATGTGGTAGAGCCACCAGACAGCATATGGAACCTGGCATCGGGCATTAGTGATTGAGTTCAGATCTTTCATGGCCTGTCTAGCCACGGCTCCTGAGCAAATCACACCATTTTCTTTCACTTAGCAGCTTCTTTAATGCCATCTACTTCATTATTTTCCTTTACCTTTCCAGTTGCTCTCATTACTAAATTTTATTGGTTTTGGCAGCAATTCAGCTGTCAGAAAGCAAACTCAGGCTGTATTTTATTCTTAAAAACGTTAATCCTTAAAGTGACCAAACATCTCAACTTTCCTGTGACAGAAATGTTTTCCAAAATGTGGGATTTTCAGTGCTTATACCAGGACAGTCCCAGGCAAACAGATGAGTTGGTCACCCTGTAATGATACACGAAATTGAGCTTGTTTGGGTCAAGATCACTGTAACAGGCAAGACTATACCTCAGATCCATGCAACAGAATCACTTCACACGGGCCGCCTGTGTTTGGAAGGGAGTGCAAGCAGCTCGCCAGACAGCAATGCTATGATCATAAAGGGCTAAGATGTCTCCCATTTGACAGGGAGAGCATGTTCCTACAACAGAGTCTCAAGAGCCGCATTATCTCCCTCAGGAAGGCACGTGGAAATCAGACACTGAACAAAGGCAAGGCTACTGGGCCTCTCTGTCCCTTACCCATATTCGTGACTGAATGTCACACACAAGACTGTATTCATTTATGGGTAGTCTCCGAGGTTCTGAATCCCTGCTCGTTTTGGCTCCCTTAGGCTAAAAACATCTTTTCTTCTTGTCTGGATGCCATTGAATTCACCTTAAACCCTCATCAGTAAGACTTGGTAAAGTCTTATCTGAGGACTTTTCTCAGTGAAATGGCAAAGGAATTACAGGTATAGAATTGTTATTGCTAGCATGCGAGGTTAGAACACACCTCATATTAAGGGATCTTTTTAGACAGATTGCTCTCACACTTCACTGGGCTCTCCAGAATCACCCAGAATGCTGGTTAAGACAGACTGCTGAACCCATTGCATAGTTTCCAATTCTGTGTGGGATGGAGAGGGGGATTCGTAGTGTTATCAGGTTTCCAGAGGATGAGATGCTGCTGGTCTGGGGACTTCCCTTTGAAAACCACTGCTCTGGACATTCCCTATCTCTGTGACACAATATTGAATCCGAGAAAGTGGACTTTATATATGTGGCTTTCTCCTCATTCATTCAACAAACATTTATTGAACACCTACTATATGTCAACCACAGGGCCAGGAAATGAAATAAGACACTTAAGAGACTAGTACGATTATAATATCTTGGTCTTTGCAGCTGTTGTTTTCCAAAGCTAGTCTGGTGACATATTGAGTGTCCTCATGGATTTCAAGTGATGTCATTAAATTATCGGGAAGTTGTCAAAAACAAAGTTACATTTACTTTTAGCTTTGCTGTGCAGGAAGAGGGTGGGAGTGTTCCAGACTTCTAAACAATCTATAAAGTGTTTCATTTTCTAAAATTATTAGGAATTACTGCCTTTATTGTTTGTTTTTGTGAGACAGAGTCTTGTTCTGTTGCCCAGACTGGAGTGCAGTGGCACAATCTCGTCTCACTGCAACCTCTGCCTCCTGGGTTCAAGCTTTTCTCGTGCTTCAGCCTCCTGAATAACTGGGATTACAGGCCTGAGCCACCACACTTGGCTAATTTTTGTATTTTTTGTAGAGACAGGATTTCACTATGCTGCCCAGCCTGGTGTTGAACGGACTCAAGTGATCCACCCACCTCAGCCTCCCAGAGTGCTGGGATTACAGGCATGAGCCACCACCCTCAGCCAGAAATTGTTGCTTTTAAAGGTTATTTCCAGATTATAAACTATACTACTTCTGCTAGCCTGGCTGTAGTATATTCATTCTCCCACATGGCAAAATTACTCTAAGCCCCACCAGATCTGAATGTTTTCATATATATATGAAACATTTTGCATATATATATGAAATGTTTCTCATATATATATATAATTTTATGTATTTAATTCTATTTATTTTCAGATGGAGTCTTACTCTGCCACCTAGGCTGGAGTGCAGTGGTGTGGTCTCGGCTCACTGCAGCCTCCACCTCCTGGCTTCATATGATTCGTTCTTACATATTTCTAATATATATGTCATTGCCATAATGTTTGTTCCCTGACTTTTTGAAAAAAAACAAAAAAAATCTAGGCAAGGCCAACATAAGGAAGTGTACAGTTTGAGGCTTGTGGGCATGAGGACAAAGGGATGGAAGGAGACAGAAGACAGATTATAGTTGTCTTAATCCCCAATCCAATTTCTAATTTAGCTTCATTTATATTAATCATACACTTTCTCTGTTTTGCTTAAGAGACTGATATGGTTTAGCTTTGTGTCCCCACCCAAATCTCATATTGAATTGTAATCCTCAGTGTTAGGGGAGGGACCTGGTGGGAGGTGATTGGATCATTGTGGGGGGGATTTCCCCCTTGCTGTTCTCATGATCGTGAATGAGTTCTTGTGATATCTGGTTGTTTAAAAGTGTGTAGCACTTACCCCTTCTCTTTCCTGCTGCCATGTGAAGATGTGCTTTCTTCCCCTTCTCCCTTCTGCCATGATTTTAAAGGTTCCTTAAGCCTCTCCAGTTATGCCTCCTGTACACCCTGTGGAACTGTGAGCCCATTAAACCTCTTTCCTTTATAAGTTACCCAATCTCACAGTCTCAGGTAGTTTGTTTGTTCGTTTGTTTGTTTTTGAGGTGGAGTCTCACTCTGTTGCCAGGCTGGAGTGCAGTGGCGTGATCTCGGCTCACTGCAACCTCTGCCTCCTGGGTTCAGCGATTCTCCTGCCTCAGCCTCCCAAGTAGCTGGGATTACAGGCACACGCCACCACGCCTGGCTAATTTTTGTATTTTTAGTAGAGATGGGGTTTCACCGTGTTGACCAAGCTGGTTTTGAACTCCTGACCTCGTGATCTGCTTGCCTTGGCCTCCCAAAGTGTTGGGATTACAGGTATAAGCCACCATGCCCGGCCAGTCTCAGGTAGTTTTTTATAGCAGCGTGAGAATGGACTAATACAGAAAATTGGTACCAGGAGTAGGGTATTGCTATAAAGGTATTACTATAAGATAACTGAAAATGTAGAAGCAACATTGGAACTGGGTAATGGGCAGAGGTAGGAACAGTTTGGAGGGATCAGAAGACAGAAAGATGAAGCAAAGTTTAGAACTTCCTAGAGACTTGTTGAAGGGTTGTGACCAAAATGCTGATAGTGATATGGACAGTGAAGTCCAGGGTGAGGTGGCTTCAGATGGAGATGAGAAACTTACTGGGAACTGCAGTAAAGGTCACTCTTGCTATACTTATCAAAGAGACTGGTGGCATTGTGTCTCTGGAGACCTGTGGAACTTTGAACTTGAGAGAGATGAATTAGGATATCTGGTAGAAGAAATTTCTAAGCAGCAAAGCATTCAAGAGGAGTCCTGGCTGCTTCCAAAAGTCTACAATCATTTACATAAACAAAGAAATGACCTGAAACTAGAACGTTTATTTAAAAGGGAAGCAGAGCATAAAAGTTTGGAAAAATTGCAGCCCAATCATGTGGTTGTAAAGAAAAACACATTTTCTGTGGAAGAATTCAAGGCTGCAGAAATTTGCATGAGTAAAGAGGAGCTGAATGTTAATAGCCAAAACAATGGAAAAAATGCCGCCAGGGCATTTCAGAGACCTCCATGGCAGCCCCTCCCATCATAGGCCTGCAGGCTTAGGAGGGAAAAATGGTTTCCTGGGCTGAGCCCAGGGTCCCACTGCTCTGTGCAGCCTCAGGACATGGTGCCCTGCATCCCAGCCATTCCAGCTTCAGCTGTGGCTAAAAGGGGCCAAGGTACAGCTCAAGCCATTGCTTCAAGTCCCAAGCCTTGGTGGCTTCCACATGGTGTTGGGCCTGTAGGTGCACAAAAACAAGAGTTGAGACTTAGAAGCCTCTGCCTAGATTTCAGAGGATGTATGGAAACACCTGGATGTCCAAGCAGAAGTCTGCTGCAATTGCAGAGCCTCATGGAGAACCTCTAATAGGGCAGTGCAGAGGAGAAATCTAGGATTGGAGCCCCCACACACAGAGTCCCCACTGGAGTACTGCCTAGTGGATCTTTGAGAAGAGGACTGCTGATGTCCAGACCCCAAATGGTGGATCTACCAACAGCTTGCACTGTGTGCCTGGAAAAGCTGCAGGCACTCAATGCCAGGCTGTAAAAGCAGCCAAACTTGCAGAACCAAAACACCGAGCCGCCCAAGGCCTTGGGAGCCCGGATATGTGTTTGGCCCTTGCATCAGTGTGGCCTGGATATGAGACATGGAGTCAAAGGATATTATTTTGGACCTTTAAGATTTAATGACTACCCTACTGGGTTTCAGACTTGCATGGGGCCTATGGCCCCTTTCTTTTGTCCAATTTCTCCCTTTTGGAATGGGAGAATTTACCCAATGCCTGTACCCCCATTGTATCTTGGAAGTAACTAACTTGTTTTTGGTTTTACAGGCTTATGGGTGGAAGGGACTTGCTTTGCCTCAGATGAGACTTTGGACTTGGACTTTTGGGTTAATACTAGAATGAGTTAAGGCTTTGGGGGACTCTAGGGAAGGCATGATTGGTTTTGAAATGTGAGAAGGGCATGAGATTTGGGAGGGGTTGGGGCAGAATAATATGGTCTAGCTCTGCATCACCACTCAAATCTTATGTTGAATTGTAATCCCCAGTGTTGGGAGAGAGACCTGGTGGGAGGTGATTGGATCATGGGGGTGGATTTCCCCCTTGCTTTTCTCATGATAGTGAGTGAGTTCTCAAAATATCTGACTGTTTAAAAGTATGTAGCACTTCCCCCTTCCCTCTTTCCTGCTGCCATGTGAAAATGTGCTTGCTTGCTGTTTACCTTCTGCCGTGACTGTAAGTTTTCTGAGGCCTCCCCAATCACGCTTCCTGTACCGACTGTGAAACTGTAAGTCAGTTACACCTCTTTTCTTTATAAACTACCTAGTCTCGGTAGTTCTTGATAGCAATGTGAGAACGGACAAATACAGAGACTTTTCTCATTTTTACTAGATCGGGGTTTTTGGTTTCCTTGTTTTTGTTTGGCTTTATTTTGTAATTTTGAATAATAGGAACAGGGTGCTTTGGACATCAATTATAGTCCTAGTAGTTTACCTCAACTGAGGGCTCTGTTCAAAACTGGGGCTCTCTGATGGAACTCTGTAGATACCTACCAAGATTGAGCATAGTGCCCCATTTCCCTTGAAATTTGAGAATCAGGATGATAAGGAAGAACAAGGGATGTACTCCACAAAGGTCAGTGCTTTTCTCCACCCTCAGCCAGCTCAATCAATAGCAAGATTCCGACTCTATTGGAGGAACTGAGGCTAGAGGAGTCTAGAGGAGGCTGGAGGGGAAAGTGGCCACAGCTGTGAGAGTAGCAGATACAAGCCATGGAGGTCAAGTGCCAGGCCACCATGCCTGAGGCCGCATACCTCAGAAAAAACCTTTCACAGCCTGTTCTCATTCCTGCAACTCGTTAAAGCACATTACAGAATTGAACAGTTTTTGACATCATTTCTTCTTAGATTGTTGCTACAACGTATCTGTGAAAAGTTCTTGCTAAACTTTTCCGGTGCTTTCCTGAGTTCGTTAGGTCATGATGCACTTTTTGCCAATGCCAAGTTAGGGTTTGGCATTGGCCTGGGACATCAGGACTGCAGATGCCAAACAACACAAGGCGGGTGGTGTGTGAGCCAAGTTAGGGCATTTGACTTCCCAGATTGGATGTTGATGGCATGGCTGTAAAATGTGCCTAGAGAAAATTTATTTTTAAATTCCTTTCTTATTTGATGTAATTGAAACAACACACACTCTCTAGACTGCCCTGTTAACCACAGCTGCCTAGTTTATTTCATTTTAAAGGATTCTTTCAACTTTCAAATCAAACATACAATTGTTTAATGCTAGGGGTGTAGTGATTTTTCTTTGTTTTATGTTTGTTTGTTTTCTAAGATTGAGACTAATACTTTTTTTGAGTTTTAAAAATTTAATAGACTATATATTTGAGTAATTTTTGGCTTACAGAAATATTGAGCTGAAAGTACAAAATTCTTACATACCCTTTTCCCTCTCCTTCTCTCCCTGTTTCCTCTATAATTGACATCTTGTATTAGCATGGTTCACTTATTACAATTGATAAGCCCATATTGATACACTATTATTACATTAGAGTTCGCTCTTTGTGCTGTATATTCTGTGAGCTTTGACAGATGCATAATGACTTGTATTCATCATGACAGTATCATACAGAATAATTTCACTGACCTAAAAATCCCATCTCTACTTCTTTATTCCTCCCTCCCCACAAGCCCTTGCAACCAGTTTATTTATTTACTTATTTATTTTAGTGCCTCTGTAGTTTTGCCTTTTTCAGAATGTCATATAGTTGGAATAATATAGTATATAGCCATTTCTGATTGACTTCTTTCACTTTAGCAATATGCACTTAAGAGGCCAGGTGTGGTGGTTTACACCTGTAATCCCAGCACTTTGGGAGGCTGAGGTGGGAGGATTGTCTGAAGCCAAGAGTTCAAGACCAGCCTGGACTAACACAGCAAGACCCTGTCTCTACAAAAAATTTAAAAATTAGCCAAGTGATGTGGTGCCTGTCTATATTCCTAGCTATATGGGAGGCTGAGGTGGAAAGATCACTTGAGCCCAGGAGGTCAAGGGTACAGTGAGCTATGATGACACCACTGCACTCCAGCTTAGGCAGCAGAGCAAGATCCTATCTCTAAAATAATAATAATAATATGCATTTAAGATTCCTCCATGTCAGCCGGGTGTGGTGGCTCATACTTGTAACCCCAGCACTTTGGAAGGCCAAGGCAGGTGGATCACTTGAGGTCAGGAGTTCGAGACCAGCCTGACCAACATGACGAAACACTGTCTCTACTAAAAATACAAAAACTAGCTGGGCGTGCATGGTAGCACATGCCTGTAATTCCAGCTACTCAGGAGGCTGAGGCAGGAGAATCACTTGAACCTGGGAGGCAGAGGTTGTAGTGAGCCGAGATCATGCCACTGCACTCCAGCCTGGACAACAGATCAAGACTTTGTCTAGAAAAAAAAAAAAAAAACCAAACCTCCATGTCTTGTGATGGCTTGATAGCTTGATATCTTGGTTGTTTGGACAATTATGAGTGAACCCACCATAAACATTTGTGTTCAGGTTTTGGTGTGGATATAACTTTTTAATTCGTTTGAGTTAATACCTGGGAGCATGATTACTGGATTGTGTAGTAAGAGTATGTTTAGCTTTGCAAGAAACTGCCAAACTGTCTTCCAAACTGGCTGTACCATTTTGCATTTCCTTCAGCAATGAATGAGAGTTCCTGTTGCTCTGCATCCTTGTCAGCCTTTGGAGTCGTCAGTATCTGGGATTTTTACTTTTTTTTTTTTTTTTTTTTTTGAGACAGAGTTTCGCTCTTGTTACCCAAGCTGGAGTGCAATGGCACGATCTTGGCTCACTGCAACCTCCACCTTCCGGGTTCAAGTGATTGTCCTGCCTCAGTTTCCCAAGTAGCTGGGATTACAGGCATGTGCCACCACAGCTGGCTAATTTTTTGTATTTTCAGTAGAAATGGGGTTTTACCATGTTAGCCAGGCTGGTCTCAAACTACTGACCGCAGGTACTCCACCCGCCTTGGCCTCCCAAAGTGCTGGGATTACAGGCGTGAGCCACCGTGCCCAGACGGATTTTGACGTTTTAATAGTTGTATAGTAACATCTCATTATTTTAATTTGCAATTCACTGATAACATATGATGTTAAGCATCTTTTTACATGCTTATTTCTTTCACATGCTTATTCGATATCTGTGTATCTTACTTGGTGAGGTATCTATTCAGATTTTTTGACCATTTTAAAATTGCATTGTTTTCCTATTCTTGAGTTTTAAGAGTTCTTTGTATATTTTGGATACAGTCCTACATTAGATATGTGTTTTTTTTGTTTTTCTTTCCAACTTTTAGGTTCAAAAGGTACATGTACAGGTTTGTTACACACAATTGTAAATTGCAGGTCGCAAAGGTTTGGTGTAAAGATAATTTTGTCACCTTAATAATCAGCATAATACCTAATAAATCGGGTTTTTTTTGTTTCTTTTTTTTGAGATGGAGTCTCGCTGTGTCGCCCAGGCTGGAGTGCAGTGGCGCAATCTCGGCTCACTGCAAGCTCTGCCTCCCAGATTCACACTGTTCTCCTGCCTCAGCCTCCCGAGTAGCTGGGACTACAGGCACCCGCCACCGTGCCTGGATAATTTTTTGTATTTTTAGTGGAGACGGGGTTTCACCGTGTTAGCCAGGATGGTCTCGATCTCCTGACCTCATGATCCGCCCGTCTCAGCTTCCCAAAGTGCTGGGATTACAGGCATGAGCCACCGCGCCCAGCTCAATAAATAGTTTTTTAATCCTCACTCTCCAACCACCCTGCACCCTCAAATAGGCCTCAGTGTCTGTTGTTCCCTTCTTTGTGTCCATGTGTACCCAATGTTTAGCTCCCACTTATAAATGAGAAAATGCAGTATTTGGCTTTCTGCTCTTGGATTGATTCACTTAGGATAATGGCCTCCAGCTCCATCCATGTTGCTGCAAAGGCCATGATCTCGTTCTTCTTTTATGGGTATGTAGTATTCCATGGTGTATCTGTACCACATTTTTCATTATCCAGTCTGCCGTTGATGGGCATCTAGATTGACTCCATGTTTTTGCTATTGTGAATAGTGCTGCAATGAATACACACGTGCAGGTGTCAACTATGTGTTTTGCAAATACTTTTTTCCTAGTTTGTGGCTTATCTTTATTTCTCTTAACAGTGTCTTTTGCAGAAAAAATAATCAGGGAGAAAAACGTTTTTAAATAAGCCACTTTGGCTTGATACCCACTATACCTACCTAAGAAAATAAGAACAGCTTGAGAGGAACAAGGTAGTTGGCAGTACAGAAGTTGAATACATAAGAACCATGGTGTGAGTGTGATCCCTAAATTCAATGTCATCAATTTTTAGTGCTATAGGGTGGCAAGAGAGATGTAGTACCAAATTATATAAGGAGAAAAAAGAAACTGGGTTATATGCATATAGAGATTTTCTCTCAGTTTTCATTTCTATTTTCCTCTCTTGGTTTCCTCACTATTTATGTTTGTTAAATAACTAAAACTCCTGGAAAAACTAGAAAAACTCAGGTTGTCTGCTAAAACAGTATTTAGCAAGAGATCAATTTGTTGGTTTAAATTTCAGAGGGGGCTGGGAGAGAATAAAATATACCTTTATTACTCATTCATTAGGATATTTGTCCAGCGGATGTTACTTGAGCACCCACTAAATGGGATCAAGATCCAGGCTTGCTCTTGTGAAATTTATATCCCGAGAGAGATGGACAAATAAATTTGAAAACAAGTCGCCTTTGACTAGGGTGTTGATAGGGGTGAGCACAGGAGCTGTGGGAGCTACAATGGTGGTATTTGGTCTCCAGGCAAGGTTCAGACAAGCCTACTCCAAAACTCAGACCTGCAGCGAAGAGTGAGAAAAGATGTTTCCAGCCCTCTGCCCATTCTTTTTCCACACCGGGAAAAGCTCACATGTGAGAGATACAAGATCAATGTGGTTGTTTATTTTTGTTTTGCAGCCCCAACACCTATCCTTGGTTATTTTTGGTTTTGCCTTTTAAAAAATTCTGAAATGTAACATGTTTACAGAAAAAAAAATGCTTAAAACAGAGGCCGGGCACGGTGGCTCACGCCTGTAATCCCAGCACTTTGGGAGGCCGAGGCAGGTGGAACACGAGGTCAGGAGATCGAGACCATCCTGGCTACAGTGAAACCCCATCCCTACTAAAAATACAAAAAATTAGCTGGGCGTGGTGGCGGGCACCTGTAGTCCCCGGTACTTGTGAAGCTGAGGCAGGAGAATGGTGTGAACCTGGGAGGCGGAGCTTGCGGTGAGCTGAGATCGTGCCATTGCACTCCAGCCTGGTTGACAGAGCAAGACTCCGTCTCAAAAAAAAAAAAAAAAGAAAGAAAAAGCTTAAAACAAAAATGGACAGTGTAATAAATTATTGTAATGCAAGCACTATATAAGCACAACTGAGATCACAAAGCAGACCTTGCCAGTGCCACAGAAGCTGTCAGCATGCCCTTTCAGGATTATGACTCTCTTTCTGCACCCTACAGGTAACCAACTAAGTATGCATCCCTAAATATTATACCTTAATTTTGCCTGTTTTTAAACTTTGCATAACTGGAACCACATAGCATATATTCTTTGACTTGTAGCTTTTTCTCTTTTTCCCCTTAACATTATATTTTAAAGATTCACTTGTCTATTTTCATGCTGTATGGTATCCCATTTTAAGATTAGAGCACACTTTATGAATTCATGTTTCTGTTGATGGGCATCTGGGTTGTTTCTAGTTTGGAACCCTTACAAAGAAGAGATGTCCGTGGATGATGCCCATGGACACCCTTGGCAGGGTGGCAAAGCTGGCTTTGGAGTCAGTCAGACTTAAATTTACATCCCAGCTATGCCACTCTAATAGCTTTGTGACTTTGGTCAAGTTAACTTTATCTCCCTATACCCCCCTTTCCTCATCTCCAAAATAGGAATAATAACAGTACCTACATCATAAGGCATAGATGTAAAGTGCTTAACACATTACTTCACATGTAGTAAGCATTCAACAAAAGTTTGGTGCTGCATGGAGTTATTCTTGTTGCTCATAGGAATATTTCATTTTTCTTTGAGGGAGTTTTCTACAGAGTTAATATGGCTTAACCCATCCAGATTTAAGATTGTAGAAGCCTTTGCGGTCCTTTTGTTCAACTCTCATTTTATAGATGAAAAAACTGCATATTTGTTGGTCAACCCAGAGCTAGAACCCAACCCAGAAATGGGCTCTAAGGAGACATAGAGTCAGTAGTACTGCTGGATCAGCTCTCTGGCCCAGGCTATTCTTTAGGGCTCATTGGATGGCCATTTAAGCTTATTAAATGTCTTGTCCTCTTTGTTCTATAAATGAACAGGGGAAAATAGAAGCCTTAAGGTGTTGATCAGTTAGCTCTATATTTGGCTGTAGACTGTAAAGTCTATTACATTATATCCAAGTTGTTTGATTATTTATTCATTGGTCAGAATTTGGGGTTTCAAGGGCTCTCTCCTAATTAGGCCCAAAGATGAGAGAGCAAAATAAAGGACCTAAAGCCATGCCTGGGGGATTATTGGCATTAGGTAGAGGTGTTTTGTTTAGTTTGGACTGCTGCTGAATTTGGATTAACAATACTTGCAATTTTTAAAGAAGAACAGATATCTCTCTTATTAAACAAGCTATAAATATAGTTTAGATAATGACAGGAGGGAGAAATTCAACATAAACTGGATATTGAATGAGTCTGTAATTTTTCTCCCAACCAAACAATTCACAATGACTTCCTGACCTCCCACTTTCAAATCATGCACTCTATCCTAGACTAGAGCTTTGAGCACTGCCCACCACCATCACCCCCACACTCACTCCTCCAGTCCCACATTGTCCCCTCTTTCCAGTGTTTTGCTGATATTTAAGGTTTTTATTACACTAAAATTCCCTGTTCTGTGATCTGTGTTCCTAGGTTCCTAAGAATGTGTGTGTGTTTATCTGTGTGTGTGTGTGTTTATTTGTGTGTGTGTGTGTGTGACATGCTCTGGAAGCTTTGAGAGGATTCTGGGTCAGGACTTATCCAAAAATAAGACTCCAGATTATTAGCTTACTACATGTAGAATAATGCCTGGTACATGGTAAGCGTCTAATAAAGTTTAGCTGCTGCTACTGCTATTTCTCACTCTTCCAATGAGAATCACTTTTGAAAGTACCTAATTTCCAAGTTAGCAACTCCTTTCTTCTTTCCATTGAAATTATCAAGTCTTCTGGAGTGTGCTACGATTTCTAAAAAACTGCACTTAGTTTTCCCTTGATACCACCACAAGCCTCAAGAGTATATCACCTTGAATCTTTACTGCATTTGAGTGGGACCGATTTGTTGGTATTTTCTGTGTCTGGCAGTTTGTGTAATGGAAGGGAGTTTTGTTTCATTAATCCACCTAAATGGTTTCAGGAATATTTATAGCTCCCACAGACTCAGATCCCCAGGTCACCATCCAGAAAGGTATGTTTGGCTGCTTAGCAGTGAGCAATTAGAACAGCCAGTCTACCCAGACACTAGGCTGGTTTGTCTCACCTAATATACATGAAGACTCAGTGTTCCCAGAGGGGTTTCTTCCTTTTTAGAGGAAGAAATTAATGATATCCCTTTTTGTTAAGTTGGTGCCAGTATTTTCCCTAAGCAGCCCATTTAAAAGAGCCAATTCAAACAGGGTCCAAGAAACAATTGCAAGAGATCTACAAAGCTCTTAGGGGATGAGTTTACACACTATCCTAATTTCAAAGGAGCCGTTTTTATGCCAGGACACAATGGCTGGGTTCTCCCAATGGATACACACCCACTTTAAATGGCAAACTCTGCATTTGTGCAGAAATCAGATAAATGGAAAAAGCTCTAGGTTTGTTTCTGCTCTTAACTGATTTGTCCTCCAAAGCACAGTTTCCATGCTAACTCATTAGCATGGGTGAATGTTTGGGGTACCAGTGGGGGACAGAACATCCAAGGATCCATTCTATATCTCAGAGGGTTAGATTACAAAGTGTTCATTCCTTTTTTGTCCTTCACTGCTATATTTACCCATGTCTAGAGCAGTTCAGCTCACAACACACTTATACTCTGCCTTCTGAGTTTCAACTTGGATTGCCATTAAGAAAGCAAGGACCTCCCTTCTCTTGTGCGCTGCTTATTCTTTGTCCTAGACCCCCATCCTCATATTCAGTCCATTCATGGAACCCCCATTCATGTCATGTAGCAGTTTCTGTTTAACACTGGGAGGGCACTGGGAAACAGTCCATCATGTTATCTCTCCCCTTAAAAGAAGAGTTAGAATGGATACCTCCCTCTAATCTACCACCCTGAGCAAATTAACCCGTATGAGAAGGGACAACCTGTGAATAACCACTGAATGATTAGAGGATTGAACATACACTGCATAAGGGTTTTAGTTACTAGTTATCTGTACCCAGAGGATTCTAAACATTGCCCTTAGCATGACGATCTTGTCTTCAGCAGTCTGACAAATGGTCGTCCATGCTAATTTCCCGCATTCTTTTGCAGATCTTTTTACGTCACAAGCCCCTCTGGGAAGCTCATGGAATCCATGCACCCCAACTCTAGAAAAATGCACAAATGTACACCTGCAACATTTTGCACATAATATCCTCAATACCTTCATGTTCCCATCAGGGTCTTAGATTAAGACCAGGTTAAGAGTTCTTGTACTAATGAGAGGAATTGACTGATTTTAAAGACTATCAATTTTATGTTCGGGAAGGTTGATCGAAGGACTTTTCTTCCTGCTTCCCAATAAAGGAAAAGAAAAATGGCTATTTTTTCCTAGTGGTAGTTCTTCAAGTATTTGTAGATTGCTCTTTTTTGGTTAGATGTCTCTTTGGGGGATATATCTCTATAAATCATTAGATGACCCTCAAAAGTTATCTAAGAAAATTTTGTGCTAGGATTAAAGTCTTTGGGTTAGAAGATGTACATGCAATACATAAAAAGTATAGACCTGTGGCTTCTCAAAAATGCCAAGGTAGGTTGCTATAGTCTTTTCCTTCTTCATTAAACAACAACAAAAAAGTTGATTCTTTTAAAAAAAAAAAACTCTCAGAATTCTTGAAAAAATAAAACCATTGAATCCTGTGTTTATTGCTCCATCATCTTAATTTGTTTTTGATTTAAAAAATTATTTGGCCATTGCTCAATTTTTCATATTTAATAGAAACAGAAGGAGAATTATTAGTGGAATTCTAAAGTTAGAACATAAAGATTGGGATAATATTTCACATTTTACTTTTAGCTCTCTGCAAAGTGGTGGTAATGTTTTCTGAGTCACTGTTATATTCTCAGATAATTTATGCACAACATAAATTAGTGTTATTGCTATCCTTGAAAGCAGTGTTTTCCTGGTTCTCATTCATATCAGTATAAACTTAGATGTTAACCCTATTTTGACTTTTTAGACCACTGATTTTAAAAGAGTAATGATAGTTCCAGAGCTCTCAGATATTTTGTTTTGGAGTTTTTACATTGTCTTTAGTTTTTCTTTCATTAAAGGCTGAACCGTAATTTGGTAGAATTTAGAGAAGAATTATGATATAGAAAAATAACCCCAAAAGCCAACAAAACCCAAAAATAACAACAACCAAAGCTTAACTGAAAATCTAGAGATAATGTATTTATACTTCGTTCTAGGCAGTCAATTAGCCCTCACTAAAAATGAGTAAGTTGAGTCAGATCATGCTTGAATTTCCTAAAGTCACATGATTCTGTAATGTGAAGATACTGAAGATCAGTAATGAGGCTCTGTGCATTGACAGATATTTGAGTCATCCCTTCTGCCTCCTGTAAAATGACTGCAGTTTCTGCATTTAAGAAAGTATTTTTCAAACATTGATTGTGATCCCTGTTTTAACAATTTACATCCTTCCTTTATATAGTTATTTCAGCAATTTCTATAGCCATGAAGTGGTGCTTTGAGTCTACCCGCTAAAAGTGTTTTCCTGCCTGTCATGTCAGTTAACTCTCTTCACTTTTAAAGGGAAACTATGTGAGATGCTGGCTGGTATGGGCCTATGGCCTTTCCTCAAATCCTTCTAATAATTTTAGCTTCCTTACTTCTCCATGCAGATAAACAGAAATTGACTCAACACTACAAAGTTGTAAAACATGCACACACACACACACACTACACACACATTCTCTCTCTCTCTCTCTCTCATACACGCACACACACCCCAAGAAATGTATCAAACAGAATCTCAGCAGAAAACAGATTGCACACTCAAATTAGGATAATTGGAGTATTGTTTAATAAAGGAATTATTTTTGAAGGTTGGGGCAAGATATAGGGAAACCATAAAGGATAGTGTAGTTCTCCAAGGACCAACAAGAGTAAAGCCATTACCACATACATGTAAAGGAGAGAGCATGACATCTGGAATGCAAAAGGAGAGAGTCATATGGATACAGGAGTCTTGAGAAGAGAGATGACCTTCAGTTAAGGACACAGTCAACAACAAGACAACCCCATAGGAAGGGAGCTGGGGAATAAAAGAGAATCTTCTTTGTCCCTTTATTCCATCTGATTTCCTGATAGGGCTGTCTATTGGTCAAACCACTGAGAAGCCAGACTAGTCTATACAGGTCAGTAAAATGTGCTTCAGTTAGGAATTAGTCTCTGCTTTCAGAAATACATACTGAAATAGGGTGACTTCAACAGATAACTATTTTCCTCATGTCACCAGAAGTCCAGGGGTAGGCAATTTCTGGTGTTGGTTCAGAAGATCAAGAATGACAAGACCAAGTCTCTGCAATTCTCTTCGCTTTTCCTTCACAGTCCCAAGAACATGAAAGATGGCTACTGCTGGAGCTCCAGCCATCATGGCTATAAAAAGGATTTTCCTAGAAGCTCTATACAGTGATCTGTTTACATCTAATGGGCCTCCTTTATCACAAGAGAAGCTTGTGAAGCATATTTGAGTTGATTACATTGCTGTTGCATGTGATTTAAGGATTCTGTTAGGAAGGAAGCAGGGAAGAATGGATGTTGAGTAGACAAGGAGTAGCATCTACCCAAGATGATGCTAATCATCTGAGGCACATGTGCCCAGAGCATTGTTTCATGCTCACTTCTGAACTTGAGAATTTTCAAATCATATGAATGTTCACATTTCACCTTGGGTCCTTCTTCACGAGATATCAAGACCTGCAGGCAAGAGAAAGACCACATAGATGAAATGGCTATAAAACTCTAAGGTAGCCAGGTGTGGTGGCTCATGCCTGTAATCCAGCACTTTGGGAGGCCAAGGTTGGTGGATCACTTAAGGTCTGGAGTTCGAGACCAGCCTGACCAACATGGTAAAACCCTGTCTCTACTAAAAAATACAAAAATTAGCCAGGTGTGATGGTGCATGCCTGTAATCCCAGCTACTTGAGAGGCTGAGGCAGGAGAAGCACTTGAACCCAGGAGATGGAAGGTGCTGTAGGCTGAGATGGCACCACTATGCTCCAGCCTGGGTGACTGAACAAGACTCCGTCTCAAAAAATAAATAAGTTTATTCTAAGGCAAATATTTACATGTGTCTTGTGGAAACAGTTTGTGCAAATAAAATGAAGCTATTTCTGGTAGTCTAGAAATAAGAGAAATGGAAAAGACATATTTTGTTAGCATGCTGATAGAAGTATAAAGGATACAATTTTTTGTACAAAAATATTTGCAATATTTATTGAGAGCATTGAAAAAATGTTTGGACCCTTTATTCCAACAATTTGCTCAGAATATTTTTTTAAGTCCAGAAAAAGTTTAGAGAACAAGTAAATAAATTTGGTACAATCACACTGTAGAATAATATGTAACTGTTAAAGATTACATTTACAAAGTATTTAATGTATGGGAGACTTTTTTTATTATCGTAATAACCTAAGGTTCTGCTGCAGTTTTGCCTGGAGTATTCTCTAATTCTCTAAGGTCTCTCTTTTAATATCCAATTAAAATTGCTTGATTTCCCATCCCACTTAATAGTAAAATTTATATTCTCTATTCTTTTGCTGCCTGTCACACTCAAACTGCAGGGGGAAAAATAATCCTTTAGAAAGAAATTGACAAAGGACTTTAAAGGGCAGTTCATAAAAGGAGAAAGTGCAAGTGACCCATTACTCCATGCAAAAATGTTCAACCTCGAAATTTAACGAGAAATAAAAATGTCTTTTTTTGCATATCAAACAGACTAGGATTGAACAAAAAAGATAGTACACGGGCTGTCAAGAATACAAGTAAACAAAAGCATTCATAGCATTGTGGCAGGAAACAGCCTTTTTGTAGAGGAGTCTGCCAATATATCATTTGACCCAGCAATACCTGCTTTATAAACTTATCCTTTGTATATAATTGGATTAAGCTATGCATAATATTTTTGTGACGGTTGCACTGAAACATAGACTCAATGACGTTCATTTTGGGTCACCCTGAGAATGGTGGTAGATGAACAGAGGAACAAGAAACTGCTCAACATGGTACCTAGCCCACAGTAAGTGCCTAATAAGTGTTTGCCGAATGATGAATTAATTCAGATGGGTGGTCTCTGAGGGAGAAATTGGTTTTGTTTCAAACAGCATCTTGCATCTTGCATTTTAGTCACATGTTGTAGATATTTCTTGTCAACAGTTGTAGCCATAGGACTGGAGCTCAGGAGATGGGCACAGCCATCTGCCTAGAACAGTGGGGGACTATAAGGAATGACATTTCTTTCTCTTTTTCTTTTTTTTTATATAGTCAAATTCATTATGAAAATGAAGTCTCCAAGTAAGAGTAGAGAAAGAGATTAGAAGTAGGCCTTAAAAAGTTTGCAGGGGGCCAAGGTAGACCAAGTGAGGTTACTCTGCGGTTTATGTAATTATATACAATACTTGCGATGAGAGAAAAATTAACTGGGTTATCTGATTGATAAGCATAATCATTTTAGATCAATTTGCATAGTCTATAGAGATGGTCTTAGGCCCTACTGAGAGAGGAAGGTGTAGCTTGCTTCAAAGTCTTTTCTCCTCCTCTGCTCAAATACTTTTCCCATAACACACCTCGAAAATCCCCAAACCTTTGTTGCAAAAGTCTGACTATAATAATCAGTGAAAACAACTTGAAATATTAGTCTTCATATCAGTAGGTTACAGTACATTAAAATGTACTTGGATTTTAATGATGAATATATGCTGAATTAGAAACTTCTGCAAGTTTCATTATTTTCTCAGTAATTCCCAACAGATTGTACTCAAATCATTTAATGTAAGAAAGCATCTAAAATAGGAGATTAAGGAATTTATTCTTAACTGTTTATGTTACAAAAGGATGAAGTAATGCTGCTCAGTTAGAAGGATTATTTAGAGTTAAAAGTGCAGTGTAAGTACATGGTGACAAAAATCATGAGTTCTAAAATATGGCATTGCATTATTATTTTGTTGATTGTAATGCTTGCGTGTTTTTACCATGTGAACCATGTAGGCAATAATGTTAAAATCGTTTAAAGTTGAGTCTCTTTTTGAATATGCATTATAGCTAGAATTCTGTCACCTGGATTTTTCTGAGTTGTGCTTACCCAGGTAACTAAGTATCATTGATCTTGTAGAGGGAGTTATGAGTAGCCAGTGAGAAAATTCTGACATTTTTCACTGATCAACTTATTACTGATATCCCCACTAAGTTTATTAAAATATTGAAATCTCTGGAGTTACTACATCACACAGGTAGAAGAAAGCTCAAATTTTTCAAAATCGTGCACCAAGTGTGAATGGATTTAGAATTTTGAAGAGGGTCTCATTCTCAGTAAATAAATCTTCTCTGTATAAATCTGGAATTCAAGTGGTTCTGATTAGAGCCCTGCTGTCTTATTGGTACCTCCTGGAAAGCAATTATATTAGTGGAGTGCATGAATCCTTTATATCTTGTCATGATTGAGTCCAGGATTGAAAGCAGGGCAGTAACCCTGATGAAGAACCACATCATTCTATGCCTGAGTCACAGACTCAGACTTTAACATGGCTATTTGTCAACCATCTAATCTTTAATATTGCCATATTTTAAAATGAGGCACTTAGCAAAGTGGCATATGAAAAAGAGGTGGTAGAATCTTTGCAGGCAACCTTCTGCTGAAACAACCATTTGAGCTGTATTTATTGCATACATTGTTATGAAGAGGATGTCTTCTTGTCTTTCCAGAGCCTATTTCCTAAGAGCAAAATTTAAATAATGCAGTAGAGGAAGAAGAGGAACTGATTTAGTTCTAAACTTAATGCCAGTTATAATAATGTATTCTACTGAAATTGTCATTCTGATACCAAAACCATGACTAGATGAGTATTAATGAAGTGAATAAGGATTTCAATAAGATCTTTGTGAATTCCTTCAAGGTTCTCAACTAACCATATACATTTTTTCCTGTAACCACACCTTTTAGTTGATGCTAGTGAAGGGTATGGGAGATCCAAAGCAAAGGACTAATAGAAATGTTTGAAGCCCTCTTTGGACTGGAAAGTATGACATTCCTTTGTTTTTATTGTTTTTAATCACATAATGAAATGTTTATGAAAGCTAACAGGATACAAAACTCCAATCAGAGCAGCAAAGAACAAATCATTGCGCTTTGCTTCTGTCAGCAGAAAATGTTTTGTTTCAGTCTTTGGCTGAAGTTGGAAGGGGAATGACCTTCTGAACAGCTCTTCTGGTAATGCTGAGAGACCTCCAGGCAGAAAGTTCAGTGCAAAAAGTACAACACAGCAAGAGCGACAAACTGAGTATCACTGAGAAAAGCAGACATGTCTCCAGGTATTTGGAGAGTGGCATCTTAAGTAGTCTTGACACAGACCCAAATTCTGAAAAGTTTGATGAAATTTAGATGTGGGATGGTGAAGAGCTATGCACAGTTTTATGTGCTTTTAAGTAAACTTTCATATTCCATCTAACAACTTTTTAAAGAAGTAGTAGTATAACATCACGTAGAAAATGAATACATTTTATAATGGAACTTCAAGCAAGGTGCCAAGGTGCATTGATGGATCATGGATGTATTATGGTTGTGCCAAAATATTGATACCCTCAGCTTTCAAAGCAGCCAGGCAGTCCTGGGCAACTGGAGGCACCTCTGTCTACCTGATCTCTGTTTACCAGACCAGGCTATGCAAATATTATCATTTTCTATGTGTGCCATGACATGGCAAAGCCTGAAAAACTCTGCTTTGCAGACATACTTCGCAAAACCTCTGAATTCCAATAAGAAGGGGTATGTAAAGTTATCTTATATCTAAATAAACAGAGGCAGAAAGAGTGTAGTATATATCCCCAGATAGTATGCATAATGCATTTGGTAATAACGGGCAGAGTATGGAAGAAGGCCAGTGAAGGAAGGCCAGGGACTTCCCGTCTGGGCTTTTCTGCTTCTTTTGCCTGACTGCACTGACTCTCTAACAATAAATATTCAGAAATTTTCTAGCAAATGCTCGGGAGTGAGGGCATATGGAGTGTTTGATTTTGTTTGGGTTTAAAATATTGTTTCCGCACAGATGGCATTGGTTTAGCTATTGTGTGACTTTGTTTGGATCTTCTTTTGCCCAGTTAAGAGATGAGAACCATAGCTCTTTGAAACTCAAGCTACCAGGTTTGTATTCTGCAGTTTGCCCCACCACATTCTGCAGAGGCTCTTGTCCCATTTTGTCCACAAAGATACCTTTGCGTATCAATGAGAATACCGTGACTTTCAACAACGATTTCAATTGGCTCTTGAAATACAAGGATTAAGACATGAAAGGAGACCATGAAAATTGCATGAACCGTGGGTTTAGATGTTTAGATCTTTAGATTCCAGAGTGCAGTGACTGTAGCAGCAATCTGGCCATGATACTAGGGCTGACAAAGTCAACTCACTGTTTCTTTAAAGGTTGGACAATCTTCTTAAAAGATGTTTAGGGACAAGGTCTACAAACAATGAACTTGGTGACATGTGTGTCCTATTAGATAAGTTTCTGTTTTGTATCTAAAGATATTTTTAGACATTCAGTCTGCTATTTTTTTGCTTCTAGCCTTGTTAGTGCTGGTGGGTAGGAGGAGAGAAAAACAAGCAAACAAATAGAAATAATACCTTAAAATACAAGAAATTTATAAAATTGCGAACGTTTTTCTTTTGTTTATTAACCATCATGACTACGCTTTCCTATTACCAAGGGCCTCAATACCACTCCAGGGAACAAGAGAGTGCCTACTTTGTTTCCTCGAACCCTCTGTATTTAGCTTCCTTAGGTGAACTCTTCACCCATTCTTCCGAAAGTTGCTAAAGTCAGAGTCCCACTTTTGCATCTCCCCAGAGCTAGGCAAAAAAAAGTCTACTTCCAACAATACTCAAATATATGTTCTTCGCTTCACAATAATGTTGTATCTTACATAATGACTGTATAATAAGATACCCACTTAGTCACTAGCAGCCTCTAAAGGCTGTTCTTCTGGAATCTGTGGACCTGAAGTTGAATCGTGTGCTAATTCATAAGCAGAAGAACCATTTCCTTCCTGGAACCTTGTGAGAGAGGGAGAGACAGAATCTATAAAACTGGGCTGAGTTATTTTTTTTTTACGCTTCACTTTTTGAATTGTGATCCATAGGAAACCAAGAGTTGGCCAGGTGAGGTGGCTCACACCTGTAATCCCAGCACTTTGGGAGGCCGAGTGGGCAGATCACTTGAGGTCAGGAGTTCAAGACCAGCCTGGCCAACATGGTGAAACCCCATTTCTACTAAAAATAAAATAATTAGCCAGCCGTGGTGGCATGCATCTGTAATCCCAGCTACTCAGGAGGCTGAGGCAGGAGAATCACTTGAACCTTGGGGCAGAGGTTGCAGTGAACCGAGATTACAACATAGCACTCCAGCCTGAGTGACAGAGTGAGGCTCCATCTTGAAAAAAAAAAAAAAAAAAAAAGAAAGAAAACTGAGAGTCATGGAAACGTTTTGCTCTTCTATTCCCTAAATCCTAGAATTCAGACTGTTTTGCCAGGTATTTCTACAGGACCTGGCTCTTCTAAAAAGCTCCTCATTTTAAGACAACATGAATTATTTGAACATGAGCATATTTCACTTACCTAAACCCAATTTAACTAGAAGAGGGTTAAGAAGACTCAGACACTGGTGTGATTCTGAAGGAAGATCCAAGATTAATATACTGAGATGCCAGAACTATTTTTTCAAATGTTGCAGAATCAGATTTAGATCTTGTATGGCTGAAGAAAAAGAGTTTTCCAATTTAGAGAGAAAACCAACTTCGCCCAGCTGCTGTAACAGGAGTAAGTGAGGAAATGATGTTTAGAGGGAAAGGAGACCTGAAAATAAAACATCAGTTTGAAGATTAGAGTTGAGTTGGTTTGTCTCTCTTCCTTTTTATTTAGCTCCTTCTTTTATGCTAGGAGACCTTATATTATGAGATACATAATTAATCTTTTTTTATGTTAGATCTCTGCGAACCAAATAAAATAATATTTCCATCTCACAGGTGAGGGAACTGCTGCTTATAAAGGTTGGGTGCTTTGGCCACACTCATTCAGGCAAAAAATGTTGGAGCCAAGATGCAACCCAGGCTCTTTTCACTCCAGCGCCTGGGCTCTAGCAGACCTTGGTATGTCTTCCAAAGCAAACACATGTTACTCTACTCAATGTTGTAAGACACGTAACTGTGCTTTCTGGCGGTTTTCCTTGATCATTATTGTAAGGCCAGCAGGGCTGATTTTATTTAGCAAATGACCATTTTGATTATTTGTCCTTGAAGAAACAGTCATTTGCACATTATTCTGGCCTTGTTTTTGGATTCTTTATTTGATTTTTTTTTTTAGTGGTTTTTCAGATTTCCAGGCAGTTCTCAATTGTTGCAAAAATACCAAAATGCCCTACAAATTAGCATTATCCCAGCAACCCTCTTTGAGTCTCTTGCTCTCATTGCTCTCTGTTTGGTGCTAGGAATGTAGATGGGACTCAATCTCTGTGAAATGAATGAGGCTATCCCATCATCCTAAAAGGATCACCAATAACGTATCTTTTGCTGAGGTAGGATTACCTCCAAAAAGCATATTTTTAATATAACCTTATGTTTCTCAAGATAGGTGACATGTATGTAGATTTAATTTGTCAGACTAGCTGACTTTCACCAAGCAATGACTAATTTCTGAAGGAACGGGAGATGTTAGTGGATGTTTTTGAACAAGAGCAACTAAAGGATTTATTCATTCCTGAATATACATTCATTTGTTATTTGCTATGATCCATGCCACAGAAATAGAAATATGAATGATTCTGTACCTGCCCTCAGGTGGATAATATTGTTATGTTGTTATGTACAAGATGAAATGGGAGCCCTGTGGAAGGGCATTTAACAGGGACCTAGAAGTCAGGGAAGGCTTCTAGGAGAAGATGAGCCTGAGGTGTTTCTTGTGGGGCTAGGAGGGCTAGTAGTTTGCTGTGTTAGAGTGTAGGCTGAGTTCTGAGGGATGGCAGGAGGTGAGCTGGAGAGGTAAGTAGGTGTCAGATTAGGAAGGGCTTTGTGTGCTGAAGAGTGCCATTTTTGTTCTGAATTGTTGTGGAGAACCACTAAAGATATTAAGCAAAGGCATGACATGTTCATTTAGAAGATTATACTGTCTACCATGTGGAGGATAGATAGGATGGGGCAAAACTAGAGATGAGACTAGCAGAGAGGCTGTCACTGTGGTCCAAGCAAGAACTGATGAGAGCCCGAGTGAAAGCAGTGAGATAGATGGAATGATTCATGTAGGGAGGATAAAAGTAGAGTATATAGGGCTTGGTGACTGATGTAATAGAGGGAGGAATCAGGAATGATGAGGAATCTGGAATGTTTCTGATGTGTTCTTTCTGAACATATTGCAGAAAAGTGATGCCTTTTCAACAACTTTTTAAGAAGTAAATCTCAATGACAGCTGCTAACATTATGATGAAATGATGCTAGAAAACTAAGCATGTAAACAAGGGCCCATCTTTCAATATACCATTGAAGCATCAGTGGTCAGATGGTAGCGAGGTGGAGGAAGCATTCAAAGGTTAACACCTCAACCAGGAGCAGTGGCTCACTCCTGTAATCCCAGCACTTTGGGAGGCCGAGGTGGGTGGATCATGAGGTCAGGAGTCCAAGACCAGGCTGACCAACATGGTGAAACCCCATCTCTACTAAAAATACAAAAATTAGCTGGGCATAGTGGCAGGCGCCTGTAATCCCAGCTACTCAGGAGGCTAAGGCAGGAGAATTGCTTGAACCCGGGAGGTGGAGGTTGCAGTGAGCCGAGATCGCACCACTGCACTCCAACCTGGGCAACAGAGCGAGACTCCGTCTCAAAAAAAAAAAAAAAAAAACTCTACAAAAAATACAAAAATTAGCTGAGTGTGGTGGTGCGCTCCTGAAGTCCCAACTACTTCAGTAGGAAGTGGAACTGAGATGGGAGGATTGCTTGAGAATGGGAGCTTCAGGCTGCAGTGAGCCATGTTTGCACCACTGCACGCCAGCCTGGGCAATGACCCTATATCAAAAAAAAAAAAAAAAAAAAAAAAAAGGGTAAGAACCTTCTCCTCTCCCACCAATAGCATATGCCCTAAGCTCAAGGCCAAAGTTAGCACCTTTTGATGTGATGCACCCCTTGTACAACATGGGAGATGTTCCACTGGATAATCCTCTTTTTGAAATAATTTTAACAAACATAAATATCTACAAATGTGTTTGCTTAGTTTAAGAATCAAATGCACAATGTAACATATGTTGTGAATCTCTACCTGGTTTCTCAATTATTCCAGACCAAAATATTATGAGAAATAATTAATGACTGGTTTTTCCCTAGTTATTCCTTAGTCTCTTATCCCTTCAGTAATTCATTGTATAAACTCTAATCTCCCATGCTTAGTGTTTTGGCTTTGCCTTCTAGTTGGTCTTTGTGTTTTAGTGATCAGAGATAGGACTCTGATAAAAGGTATATATTCTTTAGAGGTACAGTATAAATCTCTAAGGCAGAAGCACTCTCTCTTCTAGAAAGAGTCTTTAGAAGAATTCTGTTATTCTAGAAATTGAACTGCTTCTAGAGGATACTATATATATATACACACCTAGTATACATATATATGTAGTAAACATATGTAATAAACATATATGTATACTATGTGTGTATATATATGTATATTATGTTGTACTACCAAAGTTTAACTGAATATAGAATCAAACTGAATTATCTAATAACTAGTAGGATATAGGATGCTTATGAATCAAAGTACAAGAAGACTATAGAGTGGAAACCTGTATGATTAATTAAAAATTAATTCTTCCAAAAACAGCTGCATATAGGCCTAAGAACATAACTCTCCTGTGGTTCAAAGGGGCTGTCAATTCCATTGTAAGTCTAGGTAACTATTTATTTTCCAAAGTAAAATGAACAGCTGGCAAAAGGCAATTAACCTTATAAATAATCAGGAATAATTTGTGCTATGTAGTGGCATGCAAATGCCACTTTAGTTGGCCTTTCATTGATATAAAATTCTCCTGAAAATATTTTGTACCATTATTAAATAAGCTCTAAGGGGAGGGAATGACTGTCCCAGCACAAACTGGAAGAATATTTCAAGGTAAGAAGTGAAAAGACAATGCTAATATATATTTTATTTTTTTAAGAAAAAAGAGACTTGTTAAAACACTAGATGTGGTCATACATAGGACATATAAGTGATCCTGCTTAAGATGAATTTCTATCAATCAACCATAGTTGCCCTTTTCCCTCCCTAGTCATTCTCAAGTTAATTATTAGCTATAATCTCAGTTAAGTTTAAAGTTCCTTTAAATTGTGTTCAATGACTGCCTTGTTATTATTTCTTACTAGTGCTTGAGTTGGAATATGCCTTAGAATTCACCATTAGAAAACACCCTGTTTTATAATATAGGAAACTGAGGGCCAAGAAAGCAAAATGGCTTGCAGCAGCTCAAAGCAAACAAAGAAGACCCCCACCCCACACTGCTTCAGAACCTTGAAGCACTTAATAGAATGTGCATATATTCATTAATCAGAAACACTTTATTGTGTTCTATTTACTAAAGATAAGTAAACCACAAAGCCTTCCCTAGTTTTGCCCTGAAATGTGACCATCTTGATGATATGCATGCATGGTAGGTTCTCATTAACCTTTGTCAGATTTAAGTATACTTAATTCTAATTGGCTTTATTTTCAGTTGGCTGTTATTTGATTTATTGAGATTGACTAATGTAATATATCGTTTTTAGGATTTCAACACAATTTGGGGATTTTTTTTTTTTTGCAATGCAGATATTTTCCTTTTGCCCAAGGTAATAATAGACAGGGATGAAAACACTACTTTAAAGAGGGTGTCTGCTCATTTACATATTTTAAAAGTATTAAGATCAAAGGTAATGAGAATTTAATCCATATGGCATGCAGAAGATAAATAAGAATATTAATACTGTATCAAATACTAATTAAAAGAAACACATGGATCTAATTTTAAGAATGTAACGCAAGGATGAAATACTCTTTGTAAAGTTAAAACACGATTCTCTTGTAAAAAGGACAGTTATGGTGAGTTGTTTTCCCCCCTGAGGGTGAAAACTGGCTGGTTCATATATACAGCTTTCTTAGAATCAGAGTAATAATTATGAGCAGAGTGATTGTGCCTTAATAGTTAACAAAGTGCTTTCACATCTTTTTTGATCCTCAAAGAAAATCTTTCAGTTCCTGGAACTCTTACCCCTGTTTCACTGAAGAGGAAATATGCTCATAGAGGCAAATGAATTTGGACCTAATACATCACTCTCAGTCTTGATCTCCTTCTCCCTCTCCCTCTTCTCTTTCCCCTTTCGCTTACTGTCTCCACTCCCTTTAATAATAATTACTCAGAAGAGTGCAGGGAGATGAGCACTCTCATTCACTGGGAAGAAGGGTGTATAAACTGGTTTTGAGAGTACCTATAACTTGTAAAATAATCAAAGATGTCGTGAAATATTTATGCCTATGAATGTTTGTGGCATTTCTAAGTGAAAAATTTTAATAAACCAAGTGTCCAACAAAAGAATATTTGGATGATATTATATCTTAAATGATATAATATTAGGACACTATTAAAATCATGTTTACAAAGAATACTTACAGTTTACCAGCAAGTGTTTGTATTTAAATGTTAGGAAAAAAGTAGAAAATAAAGTATATAATATAATTTTCATATATGTATTTATGTAAACCCATCTGTTTATATATTTTTTTCTCTATATCAGGGGTCAGCAAATATTTCATGAAAGAAACCAGAGAGTCAATAGTTCAGGCTTTTCGGGTCTTAAGGTCACTGTTGCAGTTATTCAATTCTGCCGTTGTAGGGTAAAACAATCAAAGACAGTACATAAATAAACATGAATGTGGTTCCAATAAAACTTTATGTGCACTGAAATTTGAACTTCATATAATTTTTATGTCCCACAAAATATTATTAGTGTTTTGGGCTTTTATTCTAACCATTTAAAAATGTAAAAACCATCCTTAGCTCATGGGCTATCCCTAAACAGATATGGGCCAACGGTCATATCAACCTGATTGATATTATGGACAAACATACCCTAAAATAGTCAGTTACCTCTGGGTAACAAGATTATAGGCAGTCCTTACTTTCTTCCTTAATACTTACCTATAATTCTAATATTTCCTCTAATACATATTCTATACTTTAAAAATACAAAGAAAAAGCATTTTTTAAAAGAAAGAGTTTGTCCATGCTTAACAAATCGTAACTGGCAGGGACAGGTTTTGAATAGAAAACCCCTTTCTCCCATTCTTATTGCCTCCTAGACTCTCATAGCTGAAAGGGTTCTTTAGAGATTTATGAACAATCTAATCCTTTATTTCACAAAAGAAATGAAGACTCCAAAAACTTAAACAGCTTACCCAAGATCATAAGGCAATTAGTGGCAGAGTCCCAGCTAGCCAAAGTCCCCAGACTCCCTATCCAGTGCTCTTTCTTTAAAGAATTTAACAATTCATCATTTTTTAAAGTTGTTAACCAATACTAGAGAACTGAAAAGACAAAAAGGAGATGCAACAGTATCCCAGAGATAATAATTTTAGGAAGCAGCTACCATTCCTAAAGCCTGAGGAACAGAGAGAAGATGTGATTGTTGGAACTTAGACTTGGATGAGGGGCCTTAAATAGTTGAAACTCAGACCTTTGTGTAGGGTTACTGTCGAGCTGGTGCTGGTCTCTGAAGGGATTGCTGAGGCTAGTTCTGGGAGTATGGGGACCCTGCAAACTGGAACGACTGCTACAGCTGAAATCAAGCATTGCTGCCACAATGAAGCTCTGTTGCTGTGGCGACAGTGGTAGAAACAAGAAGCAAACTGGAAGAAGCAAGTCCCTCTTCTCCCTCAAGCCTTGTAGTTTCCCTCTAGCATCCCCTGTTGGGAATCTAACAGGGAGTCATGTGGCAAAGGAGAAGTATGATTTGTAGAGTCCCATTCCACCATCACACAGAGCATGGGGCTATGAGTGATATTATTAGGACAAGAAAGAAAGAGAAAAGAAATTAATGGTCTTGTGTGTACATACTTGCACATTAAAACAAGCAAGAAGAAAATGTATATAACTGCTATAGTCCTTGTTACTATAAGTGAAATGGTCACAAAGCAATAGTTGATGCTTATAATTTCCTTATTCCTTACTCCATGATCTCTTAGCCAGGACCTCAGCTTGTTGAGATTCTTTGCCTGGCAAGGTGAGCCTAGGCTCATTCCTGAAGGGTCTGAATCACCAGTGGTTCTGCAGATTTATGCTTGCTGTAGTTTTCTGTAAACCTTTCCTATTAGACATGCAAGTACTAAGAGGTAATTGGAGAATATCCTGGGCTCCAGACATAGTCCTCTTTGCCCCCATTGTATAGCCCCAATCCTAGCTAATCAGGACCAATACATCCAACAGAGTAATTTCTTTGCCTATTGGTTCAGTTGCGTAAAGAAGCCAAATGCCAAGTGACAGTGTCAACTTCTAATTTAGTGGAACCATTGTTGCATCCCTTGGTAGAAGCATTCCCTTCTTAAGTACCAAGACCTTAGAACCAGTAGAACTCAAAGTTGTGAGGACAAGGAGTAAAACATTCTATGTGAAACTATTTTAATTATTTAAAAAGTAATTTTTAAAATCCAGAGTGGACCGATTATCTCTGATATATCATTTCCCTGAAAATACATTTTTACCTTTGACTTTAATCTCCTTGAGGATGAAATCCGTAGCTGGTTCATGTTCACATATCCAGTGGGCCTTATTGTAATACCTGTTACCTGGCAGGCAGTCAGTAAACCCTGGTTGAATGGATAGGTTGATAGGCAGCTATAAACCAGCTCATATAGACTAACTGGCTAAAATTAGAAGACTAACAATTTTAAATTTTCCTCTGCTACCTTGCACGTGAAAGCTGTTTCTTCCATCTCTGGACTTATGAATAAACACTAGTAATTTGTGACTCAGCAATTCCATTTATCAGTATTAGGTTGTTGATTACAAGTATATGAATTCCGTAGGGGAGACAGTGGGTCTCCACTCCCCATCAGAGAATCGTAGCTTTGGGTAGTGTTAATATTACTGAGCACTTTAAAATGAAATATCTTAAATTTTAGAAGATTCATTTTCCTGTGAGTGACTTTAAGCAGAGAAGCATTTCATTAGCTCCTTTTCCCAAGTCCTGAGGAACTTCTGAAATGTGAACCAAAGCAGTCTTCCACTGCCCGGAGCTTCTTCACAACATCAAACACTTAATAAAAATGTTTTCCTTAAACCTCAAGCATTTCCAAATATTAAATGTGAAGAGGAAAGATTTGTTCAAACTGCAAAGTGCTCTAGAACTGCAGGGTATGTGAGAATACGTGTGTACTGTATGCGTGTGTGCACGTTTACATGCACACACAAGTATGTTTTTCCTGTTTAATATTTTGGAAATTGATTTAATATTAGGCCCAAACCCTCTCTAAACAAGGTTGCATAAACAAACATACCTGCTTATGTTTGGCTGGTCCCCAGTGTTAACGTCAAGGGTTCATTAGGAAGAGGTAGAAGGGACATACGCTCTCCCTACAACACAGACAAGCTATTAGCCTGAGAGAAAAAGTGGGTTTTCACAGACAGGTCGCGGCCTGCGGGCTCTTGGAGTTGTGAGATCTGGAGACTTAGAGCTTAAAACCTAAGGGCCGTTGTTTGTGGGGAGGAGGAAGGTGGGGCCAAACGGGTGACAATTCAGATTAATTTGGATTGAATCTTACTGAAGCACACTTTTAAGGGACGGCCTGGACTTTTAGAACAGAACAGCTGTTTTGTATTGAAGTTTCACTCTCTCCTGAGTTTCTACGAAGTACTTTGTTTTAAACAAACCATATCAAAAGTAGTTCCCAATGAGTGGTATTGGAAACTTAGTGCACATTTTCTGTTGAAGTATTTTGAAAGCATCGAAGGTAAACAAGTGAAGGCTGTTAATTACTACTAAAATTTACATTTTACATAATCTGTGCTTTGTTAAAAATTTATTCAACATCCTAGGGTGTTAATGTATTCACTGCATTATCCACAGTTTGTACTCATTTCTCTAAACTAACTGCTAAAAAAAAAAAATTTCCAATGTTCACTTGTGAAACTTGCTTTAACAGGTAGATATTGTGGTCTAAGTGAACGGACCTCCAGTGCCCCGCTGTGAGGAATTGTGCTGTCCTCAGCCTGTTGTGGCATTATGCAGAGGGCCTTGAAAGCCTACCCAAGGCTTGGCGTTTTAGCAGTAGCTCCGAAGTGCTTAGCGCTTTCTTAGAAGAATGACTCGGTACTGAAATTTTATATAGTCTGGGGAGCAGCAAGTTATTGCAGTCAATTAGTCTGTAAATCCTGGGCAAACTAAAAGTTATGGATTGAATATAATTACTCAGTATGTTTGCAGAGCATATCACCATAGAAACAACTATTCATATAAAGCAATGGAAGTATAATTCTTGGTTGTGTAACTAGTTATGTGGAAAATCTATGACTAGCAAAGAACTGGAGAATCTGGATCATCAAATGTAAAGATTTGCATTCTGTAAAAATATGCTTTCTTTGCATGAGACCATTTCAAGCAATTTGAGCACAGTGGGACACTACTAGTTACAACCCAATACTCAGTCCTTTGATTTTTAAAAATATAATTATGAAGTATATTATAAACAAAATATAATTATTATATTATAAATAAAATATAATTATATTTCAAACACCCAGAAGAGAGAGAAAATACCTAAAACTACCCACATAATAGGTTTTAACATTTTACCATATTTGCTTCAAGTGTTGTTAAATTGAAATTCTGTTGAAATCCCCACCATTCCTCTGTCCCAATACTATCCTTCTTCTCTTATCTCCATGGTAATCACTTTCCTGAATTTTTATTTTATCCCCTACCATATTTTTATATTTTTGCTAAATGTGTAAATTGGCAGAAGCCAATTTATCCTGAAGCAAAGAAATACGGGGCCTCTGCTCCAGTCACTCCTACCACTTCCTCCAAGGCCCAGAAGTTGTTAGGGCCATTGTCAGGGAAGCAGCCACAGCCACAGGCTGGAAACCTGGAGCACCACCACAGCCTGGGGGGCAATGCCAAGTCTGGAGTGGGTGGTCTTGGAGCTATTGGCACTACCTCCAGAGCCTCCCAGCTCCCAAGGAAAACCTGCTCCTGGTGGATCCCCCAGTTTCTCTGATGACCATATCTTATCCTCTGTGAAGGATCTGCTCCTTGTTCAGCGGCCATAGCCCAGGCTGCCCTGGGAGCCCTGCCCAGAGAGGCCAAACAGCTACTCTGCTTTCCAAGAACAGAAGTTATAGAGTTGTGATGCCATTTTTCTTCCTTAAATTTGTTGATCAACCATGCTAGAGAAAAAAATGGCATTATCTTTTTACTCTTTACAGAAAAATGTATTACCATATTAGAGTTAAAAAGAATACAACTAGGCCGGGCGCGGTGGCTCAAGCCTGTAATCCTAGCACTTTGGGAGGCCGAGACGGGCGGATCACGAGGTCAGGAGATCGAGACCATCCTGGCTAATACGGTGAAACCCCGTCTCTACTAAAAAATACAAAAAACTAGCCGGGCGAGGTGGCGAGCGCCTGTAGTCCTCGCTACTCGGGAGGCTGAGCCAGGAGAATGGCCTAAAACCCGGGAGGCGGAGCTTGCAGTGAGCAGAGATCCGGCCACTGCACTCCAGCCTGGGTGACAGAGCGAGACTCCGTCTCAAAAAAAAAAAAAAAAAAAAAAAAAAGAATACAACTAATAAATATAAGAAAAACAATATCAAGGTATGTCTAATAGTAATCATAAAGGTATGTCTAATAGTTAATAATATCACATTGTTTTTCTGGACTTTATTATTTAGGGTATTTGCCAGCTTTTACAAGTTGATAACTTAGTATGATTTTTTCTTATTCAAATTTGATATTCAATTTTTTACCTAATTTTATATTTATAATTTTATATTCCTTTTCTTAAAAGCAGGCACTCAGGCCAGGCACAGTGGCTTATGCCTGTAATCCCAACACTTGAGGAGGCGGAAGTGGGCAGATCGCCCAAGGTCAGGAGTTCAAGACCAGCCTGGCCAACATGGCAAAACCCCGTCTCTACTAAAAATACAAAAATTACCCGGATGTGATGGCACACGCCTGTAATCCCAGCTACTTGGGAGACTGAGGCAGGAGAATTGCTTGAACCTGGGAGGCGGAGGTTGCAGTGAACTGAGATTGCGCCACTGCACTCCAGCCAGGGTGACAGAGCGAGATCCGTCTCAAAAACAAACAAACAAACAAACAAAAAAAACCACTCCTCAAATTGTATAAGCTTCAGTTCCCACAAAACCATATATATATATAAAATATGTTTTTAAACTTTGTATAAATGCAGAATATATTTCTCACTCTGCAGGGTTTTTTTTTCCTTGAAATGTTTCCAATATTTATCATGTTGATACATATAGAACTCTTGTTAATTTCATGACTACAATACAATATTCTCTTTTTTATTGACATTTTGGTTGTTCGTGATTTTTCACTATTATAAATGATGCTGTGATGGATGTTCTTGTATGTATCTCTTTATGTAGAAGCACAAGAAAATTTCTGGGGTATATATCTCCCTAGAAAGGAGTTGCTAAGCCACACAGGATGCACATCTACCATTCAGAATATTGCCAACTTGCTCTCCATTTAGTACAAATTTGCACTCACACCAACAGACTGATAAGCCTTCCTTTTCTCCATATTCTCACCAACTCTTTGAATTTCCAGATTAAAAAAATAAATTTCCGAGTCAGAAACACAAATGAAATAGCACTTTCTTTGCTTGTCTCTGATTAATAATAAAGATAGTCACTTTCTCATGTGTTACTTTTTGGTAAAAATGTCCTTTGTCCATTTTTTATTTCTTTGGTAAGAATTATTTCTATATTGTGGCTATTAATTATTTGCAGATTATATGCATCGCAAATATATTCTCCTAGCTTGTTCCTTGCCTTCTGTATGTTTATGCAGCATCCTTGACTGAACAGATGATTTTAATTTTAACAGTTTTATTAGTTTCTTTTTTCAACGGCTTACGTGCCTTGTTTAAGAAGTCTTTCCTCCACAAACTGATAAAGATATTAAGCCTCATATCTTTTTGAAGTTTTAATATTTTGTTTTTCACACATAGGTAATCACTCCACCTCAAATTTATTTTTATATGTGATATATGGGATGAACTTAATTTTCTTTTTTTCTGTATGGATAATTAATAGGTCCCACTCCATTTATTGAATAGTGCATCCTTCCCCTGTTAGATCTTGCTCAACCCTCACAATTTTAACTAAACAACCTAACCTCTGATTTATTATAAAAGCTAACATTTATAATAATGATGATGATGGTATATGTTAATAAGCTATCTTCTCAGGCAAGATTTTTTTATAGCAAGTTTACCAAAGCTGTAAAAAATGTGCAATGGAAAGGAGACAAAAGATGTGTGTCATTATTAACAGGTAAAAATACCCCAAAAGTTGAGGATCACCTTAATGTAATGTGGGATATACACCAAGACTGGACAGGCCAACAGTTGTAAGGCAGCCTATTGATTTATAAATTACCTTCTATCCACTTTTGGGGGAGAAGAAAAATATCTGCAAGGGCAAAGGTTCGTCCATGCAACATAACTTTGTGAAGTAGTTTTAGGACTATAATCAGATTAAAGTTCATGATGGCTGCAGAGTCACTACCGGTAGGTCTGTAGAATTCCCAGGAAGCAAAGGGACAGGAGCTTCTGGGGTTTGATGTCATTCAGAGAAGCAATTGAAGTTAGTGTAACAAGTGTTGCTTCCCTACTTCTACTCTGGAAAGGAAACAGGACAATAAAGGGTTTGGGGCAAATGTGCGTGGGGTGGAGTCTAGCTTTAGGGGAGCAGCACCGTTTGCAGGGAAGACGACCTCACTGCCCTCCTCTTCAGTTCTGGTATCATTTTTGGGCGAGCTGAATCCAACCACACATCCCTGGTGAGGGGTGCTCTAAATGGCTGCCAAGATGGCCCCTCCAATGGGCAGCACTGATTTACAGGTGCTCAGCAAGGCCTTGCTCTCCTCCGAAGCAGGAAGAAATCCCATTTCCTTCAGTGGCTTGCTTTTTCTTCCACCTTCCTTTCCCCCACTGTGCCGCCCTACCCTTCCTCTACTTCTTTCTTCCTTTCTCAACTTTTTATTTAAAAAAAAAAAAAAAATCCCAGCAGGAGGTGTTGCTCCTAGTTCCCCTGGAAAAGCAAAATAAGTACTCAGCAACAGGCGTTAAATATTCAGACCTTTTGTTAAGAAAAACAATTGTCATTGTGGCTTTTCTTTCTTGAGGCCCAGGGGAGAGAAACAATGGGATCTTCTCTTTCCCTCTTCCACAGAATTCCCTCCTGAGCTTATTCTCTGGAGGTCAACAGATCCTTTTCAGCCACAGCTCACTTCAAAGGGTATAAAAGCAGCAGCTTGCCTAGGAGACACAGCCCGCTAGCCACAGAAACTAGCCTTGGACTCTCTGGCTGCTCCTGACAGCTCCCCCTGCCCCCGGACTGCTGCCAAACTGCAGAGTCCACCCCTCAACACCGCCCGACACCCCGCACCCCCCTACCGCATCCCCTCCACCCCCTCTCCCTTGACTGAGCTCTGATGATTATTTGAGTGTATTTATGTGTGTAACTACCCCTTGCCTCCCTTACCAGACTGATGGATGTTTTAGAGCAGGGACAAAGTCTAGCTCAATATAATCCACATCTGATCCCTACCTAGGGGTGATCACAGAGAAAGTGGTGAGGGAGAGATCTCAGCCTGCCTCACCTGTTGACATGAGGCAGAGGCTCTCAGCGGTTGGGTCCTTTCTCGCTGAGCCTTGCCTGCAGGCCTCCAAGAATATGGCATCATTTCCAAATTTGCCTCCACCGTTCCCCTGACCACATCAAAATCTCTAGAAGAAATGGGAATGACAGGTCAAGGCTAGAAGCATAGTTTTGTTTTTTTTTTTTTTTTTTTGAATTTCTATTTTACTTAGGGCCACTGGTCTCTATTCATATATCAACCCAAGCCTTTGCTGTGAGGGCTCCATTTCTATAATAATTGCATTTCTCTGTAGAAAAATTAAGATGGGTACTAGGATTGTCTATGCATAGTAAATAACAACAACCAATATTTCTTGAGCATTTTATTCTGTGCATGCAACTGGGTTAAGTGTTTTTCCCACAGTGTTGTATTTAATCCTGACAATACCTTTTTAAGTAGGCTAGTATCTAAAAGATACACTTCCCTGATGAGCAAACAGTTTGAGAGAAGTTTAGCTCCTTGCCCAAGGTCACACAGCTGGCAAATAGCACATTCTGACCTCAGACTCAGGTCTCATGGTAAGGAAAAAATATTTTCCATCTTGAAGATGTCATTTTCCATATGTAACAGTAAACTTAAAGAAAAAAATCAACCTCAGAAAGCAAGCTAACTTACAAAAGACTTTTTTGTTTTCAAGATAACCTGGCAAAGAGCTGTGTATTTGTCCTCTCCTGTCCCTGTCTTGCTTTCTTTCCTTCTGTCTATAGTTATATTTACACAATGCCAAACTAGTGGATCAAAACAAAAATATAGTGACACCCAGATGTAGAATGCCTTATGTGCATGCCACTCGTCTTCTGGCTAATTAAATGAATCTGGATTTTTTATTGGATTTTAAACTTTTCATCCAGGACTGTGGTCCCGCTATGGGGCTCTAATTCTGTGGTATATCTCCCTCCAACAAACTGGAAAACATTATGAAATTGAAGAGGGTCAGGTGTGGGTATTTATATCCAAGCTATGGATAAAGTTTTTTAATTTTTTTTTCTTTTTAAGAGTAAAACAGGATCTGTACACCCATCACCATTTTTGTAAAGTATTTATTTACCAATTAGTCTGCACTGTGAACTGGTTGATTTAATGATCTCTCGTATGATTTATGCATAACTTTTATTAATTGAGTCTGTGGAGATGAAGGGCAGATATAAATTAGTGTGGAAAATGTATCACTTGTCATTCCTTTAAGGAAATACAGTTCTCTTCAACTATCTTTGCTGTTTGTGTTTTTTCCCCCATTAAGTGTTTCTTGGATTTTAGGTAAAGAATTGCGTAAGTGCCAGAGAATACTCATAGGGATTAGGTGTTGGATTGGACCTTTCGCACTTGTTAACATGATTAATAAGACCTTTTATTGATCTGTAACTTGATTCTTAATAGTTACATTATTTCAAAGGGAGAAGGCAATAAGCGTAAGTTAAAAGGCAACTTAGAATTTCCAACATTGCCATCAGCCACGCAAGCTGCTAATGAGTTATTTTTAGGCTGTCTGCCTTTGATTCTAACCCATAGGAGAAAAATTGAAAGAAGTTTTCAGCAGACAGTAGGTAGTTATCTGGAAATCTGGGTTGCTTTTAAGAAGTCAGCTTAATTGAGAACCTTTCCACCTTTGTGTTCTCAGCTCGTGAAATGCAGGTTCATGCTACTGACTGTTATTCCTCTCACGCAACAGTTGTCAACCTTGGCTACACACTGAGATCACCAGGGGAGCTTTAAAGAATATTGATTTGCTGAAGTCCCACCCCCAGAGATTCTGATGTAATTGTTCTGGGGTGTGGTCTGCCCATTGGGATGATTTTAAAGTTCCCCAGATGACTCTAATGTGCAGCCAAGGTTGAAAATGACTGCTCTAGGGACATGCACAGAAAGGAAACCTGATAAATAAGTCTTACACATAAGTTCCAGCATGTCCTCAGGTTTCCACTAGCCTAAATAATGCATCCCAGGTGAATAATGTAGTACTCATAGTAATTCTTTGTGTCCTGAGCCAAGAAGAGTTTCAGGAGTCACTTGAGCATGTCTTCACTTGATGGAGTGGGGGAGGACCCAAAAAAGTACCAGTTCTTATACCCAGCTCCCCTCGGAAAGCTTCAGATGGAAAAAAAGTCACATGGATGTGCTGTCTGCTCACCTCCTCCTCCTGCCTGCATTGTAGAGCCTTGAGTTCTTGCAGAACCATCCTCAATTTTTCATACCTTTTTGAGGTTTTTCAGGAGTGGACACAATAGGCACAGGTACTCTCTTGGCCTGGCCCCCTTGTGAGATTTGTGAGATGACCAACTCGCATTAGGGGTACCATTTGCGGGCAGTGCAACAGTCCAAGTGATCAGGACACCTATAGCTCTGGCCTTACCAGCAACAGGCTTTAACAAGCAATAAGTAAGGAAATCGAGTCGCAGTTCTTGGAGTTGGAAATCACTTCAAGAAATCACACAGTGGCCAGGTGTGGTGGCTCACACCTGTAATCCCAGCACTTTGGGAGGCCAAGGCGGGTGGATCACTTGAGGTCAGGAGTTCAAGACTGACCTGGCCAACATGGTGATACCCTGTCTCTACTAAAAATATTAATATAAAAGTTAGCCGGGCATGGTGGCATGTGCCTATAGTCCCAGCTACTTGGGAGGCTGAGGCAGGAGAGGTTGAGGTTGCATTCCAGCCTGGACAACAGAGGAGACAAGAAAGAAAGAAAGAAAGAAAGAGAGAAAGAGAGAAAGAGAGAGAGAGGGAGAGAAGGAGGGAGGGAGGGAGAGAGAGAAAGAGAGCGAAAGAAGGGAGGGAGGAAGGGAAGGAAGGAAGGAAGGAAGGAAGGAAGGAAGGAAGGAAGGAAGGAAGGAAGGAAAGAAGGAAAAGAAAAGAAAAAAGGAGGGAGGGAAGGAAGGAAGGGAGGGAGGGAGGGAGGGAAGGAAGGAAGGAAGGAAGGAAGGGAAAGGAAAGGAAAGGAAAGGAAAGAAATCACACAGTGTTTGTTCAGGGAGAGAAGGTTTTCTTGTCCTCACTTAGGAAAGCAGCAGCTTTGGCGGAGTGAATTTACTAAGCAGTGGAGTGAAAACTGGAAACTAGAATGCAGATCTTTTTCTAGTAAACGCTATATTACAATCCAAAAGTATATCTCTAGATTGCTTTGGGTTTGGTCTTCGACTTTGTGGGATGTAGCCATTTGTTTTGGTTGCCTTTACTCTGTGACCTGAAGTTCACAGGCCCAGTCATTTTGCAGTTCCTCTGCACTAGACTCAACAGAAACACAAGGCTGAGAGCAGTAATTTTCACAGCAGCCTGGGCCTCACCAACATGATTTATGTGTTTTTACTTGGAGAATATACTTTAATGCTGAGATTTTTCTGATTATCTTTTTGTGTGCACCCGCTCACCACATGGGCTCTTAATTTAGAAAATATTTAGCAATTACATGTGGAATTGATACTTTACATAAAAGCAAAAATGGTGCCTGTTATGTATGTTACTAAAAATTTTGATGTCTTTTATTTTTCTGGCTACAGAGATGCATGACCCGAAGAAATGGCTCATTATTTTTCATTTTCGGTGAGATGAAAAGTTCTTAATTTAAAAGTGGATCTTCCCCTGGAATAAAGGTCACATGGTAGAAGTTTTAGTTTTAGTGGTCCTGAAGCCTTTGCCAGGCACCAGAGATACTGCTGTGTACTCATAAATTTTAATTGCTGATGGCTGGGAGCCAAATTTGATTTGAACTAAGTCTAAAATTTTGTGAAATTAATTTTGATGTCAAAATCAGACACCTTGGCAGCTTTTTAGAACATAATTCTTCCATAACTTCTACTTTGACAATTGATTATCCAAATATTTAAGAGTCTGTATAAACAACACTCAAGTAAAAGCTTTGGAACTCAATTCATGTGGATTTTCTTCTTTTAATGAATGAATATGTTGGTTTTCTGTCTTGCTAAGTCTACCCAATGCCAACAAAGCAAGAATTTCAGGATTTTTGCTGAAGGGTCACTTTGTGATAAGAGAAAAATTACATAAACATTTGTGCTACCAGTTGTGTAAAAGTATAGCACATATACTTACATATAGTACATAATTTTAGATAATGATAATACTGACTGACTTAGGTATTTACTATACTGTACTTTTTATTATTATGTTAGGGTATAATCCTTCTACTTATAAAACAATGTGTGCTGTAAAACAGTATGCCATGTTATGCCAGCAGCAGCCTCATACATCTCGTGTTTACCACATCTCTTGATTGCATCATTTTCTCTTGTGCTTGATTTAATCTCATGTTGTTTTGTTCATCATGGCCCCTAACTGTACAAAACTCATGGCTAATGTTGCCAGTAAGAGGCCACATTGAGTGACTGACCTCAAAACAAAAGTGATTAAGAACCACTTAACTACAAATGTAGAAAGTCAGTGATGGTTATTGCTCACCAGTCAGGTATGTCCTATTCCACCGTAGCTACGATCTAGAAGAACAAGAGCAAAGTGATGGAAGTTGTTAAGAGATTGGCTTTATTGAAAATAATGAGACTCACAAAAATTCACGAAGGGTCTATATCATGTATAGAGAAACTTTTAATGACCTGGACTGATGGCCAATCACAGAAGCACATTCTTCTCAGTACCATAATGATCACAGCCCAAGCAGAAGGTTTGTTTGCAATTTAAAAGAAAGGCCAGACCTAACTACAGTGTTGAATTTACTGTTAGCTCTGGGTGATTTAAACAATTCAAGACTTGTTATTCACTACATAAAGTAAAAGTGAGCACTGAATCTGAGTGCTGGTGTGAAAGCAGCTGAAGAATTTTTGGAAACTCTAGATAAGCTGATTATGGAGGAAAATTACTTGTCAGAGCAAATTTTCAATATGGATGAAAGCTCCCTATTCTAGAAATAGATTTCTAAATGGACTTATATATATGGAGACCAAGTCAATGTCAGGTTTCAAGGCTTTTAAGAATAGGATAGGCTGGGCGCAGTGGCTCACGCCTGTAATCCCAGCAGTTTGGGAGGCCGAGGTGGGTGGATCACCTGAGGTCGGGAGTTCGAGACCAGCCTGACCAACATGGAGAAACCCCGTCTCTACTAAAAATACAAAATTAGCTGGGCCTGGTGGCACATGCCTATAATCCCAGCTACTAGGGAGGCTGAGGCAGGAGAATTGCTTTAACCTGGGAGGCGGAGGTTGCGGTGAGCCGAGATCATGCCATTGCACTCCAGCCTGGGCAACAAGAGTGAAACTCCGCCTCAAAAAAAAAAAAAAAAAAAAATTGGATAACAGTCTTGGTTGGGGGGAATGTTGCAGCCTACAAATTAAAACCCTTTGTGATCTGGCACTATGAGAGACTCAGGGTCTTCAAGCATATCAACAAACACACACAAGCCAGGCTTGGTGACTCTCTTCTGTAATCCTAGCCCTTTGGGAGGCAGAGGAGGGTGGATCCCTTCAGGCCAAGAACTTCAAGACAGCCTGGGCAACACAGTGAGACTTCCTCTCTATACAAAATTTAAAAAAAAAAAAAAAAATTAGCCAGGTGTGGTGGAACATGCCTGTAGTCCTAGCTACTTGGGAGGCTGAGGCAGGGGGATTGCTTAAGCCCAGCATTTTGAGGTTGTAGTAAGCAATGATCTTGCCATTGTACTCCAGCCTGGGTGACAGAGCAAGACCCTGGCTCAAGAAAAGGGAGAGGGCACACAGTGCCAGTGTACTACAGGAGCAATAAGAAGCATGGTTGACTCAACTCCTCTTTCAGGATGCCCTATTGAATTGCTATACCAGTGAAATGAAGTACCGTTTGGAGAACACCTTCCAAAATTTTGCATATTGTTGATAATGCTCCCACACAGTCTTCTTTTATTGACGATCTTTATCCCAACATCAAAGTGGCATTTCTCCTTCCAAATATCACCTCCGATCCAACCAATGGATCAAGGAGTTATAGCAGTTTTTAAGGTCTACTTCCTGAAGAGGACCTTTGTTCAGGCTATTGCTGCAGCTGAGGAAGACACTGAGAAAACACTGATGCAATTCTGGGAGGATTATAACATCTATGACTGCATCGGGAACCTTGCTTGGGCATAGGGTAACGTCACCAAAGAATCTATGAATGTCATCTGGAAGATGACACTGAAGAGGTTCATCCATGACTTTAAAGAATTTGCCAACGTTGCAAAAATCAACAAGGCTGTGGTTGAGATAGCCAACAACTTTAACCTGGGTGTGAATAAGAATGAGATTGGGAGCATCCAGAAGTAATTCCTGAGGAATTAACTAATAATTAGTTATTGGAACTGGAACAAGAACATGCAGCTGAAGAAGAGGCAAGAGAAAACGAAACTGCAGGAGAAGATGAAAAAAAGAAGAACTGCCAAGAAAATTGAGGCTTTAGCAGAAGTTTTGCAGACCTCAACAAGCTCCATAAAAAGTTTGATATCGGGGCCGGGCGCGGTGGCTCAAGCCTGTAATCCCAGCACTTTGGGAGGCCGAGACGGGTGGATCACGAGGTCAGGAGATCGAGACCATCCTACTTACACGGTGAAACCCCGTCTCTACTAAAAAAATACAAAAACTAGCCGGGCGAAGTGGCGGGCGCCTGTGGTCCCAGCTACTCGGGAGGCTGAGGCAGGAGAATGGCGTAAACCCGGGAGGCGGAGCTTGCAGTGAGCTGAGATCCGGCCACTGCACTCCAGCCTGGGCGACAGAGCCAGACTCAGTCTCAAAAAAAAAAAAAAAAAAAAAAAGTTTGATATCATGGACTCCAGCACTGAAAGGTTTTCAATAATACAGAGGAATGTTCATGGTATATTTGCTTACAAGAAAATCTATAATGAAAAAAAGAAACAAACCAAGTAAACCACTATGGACGTATTTCTGAAAAGAGTGACACCACTTCCTCAAGAAGATCTCCAGGCAGGCCATTTAGGAGGTGTTTCAGAAGGCATTGTTATCGTAGGAGATGATAGATCCGTGCATGTTCTTGCCTCTGAAGACCTTCCAGTGGGACAAGATATGGATGTAGAAGACAGTGATATTGATGATCCTGACCCTGTGTAGGCCTAGGTTAATGTCTATGTTTGTGTGTTAGTTTTTTAACAAAAAAAGTTTCAAAAGTTAAAAAAAAAAGATTTTTAAAATAGAAAAAAGCTTATAGAATAAGGATATAAAGAAAATGTTTTTGTACAGCTGTACACTGTGTTTATGTTTTGAGCTAAGTGTTATTATGAGTCAAACCATTTAGAAAATTTAAGTTTATAAGGTTAAAAAGTTACAGTAAGCTAAGGTTAATTTATTATTGAAGAAAGAAAAAAAATTTTAAATAAATTTAGTGTAGTCTAAGTGTACAGGGTTTATAAACTCTGGCAAAGTAATGTCCTTCACATTCAGTCACCACTCACTCACTGACTCACCCAGTGCAACTTCCAGTCCTGTAAGCTTCATTTATGTCAAGTACCCTATACAGATGTACCATTTTTTATCTTTCATATCATATTTTTACTGTACCTTTTCTAAGTTTAGATACATAATGCCATCATATTGTAATTGCCTATTGTATTCAGTACAATAATACGATGTACAGGTTTGTAGCCTAGGAGCAAAGGCTGTACTGTGTTAACCTAGGTATGTAGTAGGCTGTACTGTCTAGGTTTGTGTAAGTTCTCTATGAAGTTTACACAATAACAAAATCGCCTAACAACACATTTCTCAGAACATTATCCCCATCATGAAGTGACATATGCCTGTATATGAGTGATATGGGAAGTTATTTTCCAGGACAAAAGTCTTGTTACAGTTACTTTCTTTAAACAGAACCAAAAGGGATAGGAGAGTAAATGTTTTCTATGAGTAAAGATAAAGATTTTTTTAAATGAGGGGTTTTTTGTTTTGTTTTGTTTTTTTTTAAGACAGAGTCTTACTCTGTCCCCCAGGCTGGAGTGCAGTGGCACGATCTCGGCTCACTGCAAGCTCCACCTCCCAGGTTCACGCCATTCTCCTGCCTCAGCCTCCCGAGTAGCTGGGACTACAGGCACCCACCACCACGCCCAGCTAATTTTTTGTATTTTTAGTAGAGATGGGGTTTCACTGTGTTAACCCGGATAGTCTCTATCTCCTGACCTTGTGATCCACCCACCTCGGCTTCCCAAGGTGCTGGGATTACAGGCGTGAGCCACTTAGCCCGGCCAAAATGAGGGATTTCTGTCTCAAAAGTTCTACCTTAACTTTTCTTCTTATAGTACAAGAGTAGACACCTAAGGTGGTTGGAAAAAATGGAAATACTCGTTCATATTTTGGTTTTACATCCAGCGAAATTTCTCATTATATCCCTACCCCACCCTCACACCCCTATATTAACACATTTTTTTAAGCTGCCTGTAATGAGGCAGCCAGACTGGGAACCCACCAAATGCACTCTCCTCACACCAGCTGAGGCTACTTTCTTCATACTTTTTTCAAACATTTCCCTGCCCACCCATTACCAGAAGTAGTATACTATATATGATTGATTGATTTTTTTTTTTTTTTTTTTTTTGCCTCAAAACTCTCTGAATCTACAAAATTCAGTACCTGAAAGATCTTCCTCTTTGTATTTTCCTGCATAGACAGGGGCATGGAACTGAGCTAAGAAAAATCTGACTGAATTTGGAGAAGAAAAAGTGGTCTGCTGCCGAGAAACCCAAGAGGGGAGAGTCGGTGGTGTGGTGCTACACTTGGACACCAGATTTAGAATTGCCTGGACCATGGGTTGTAGTGTTCACAGTGGCTTCTCTCCCTCAGGCCCTCTAGGGTGCTATGGGGAGAAACGCTTGGCCACGATACTCTCTACACTCACAGTCTCTCAGATTTTGGCTTGATAGTGGGATCTTAGAGTCAATTACCTTGAGAGAATATGTCTCAATATTCAGAGACCACAGACTCCTGCTAAAATGGGCTGGAGAAGAAAAAGGACATAATAGCAGATTTGCTCTCAACTTAAATTGCTCTCAATTTAAAAGTGAACATTATCAAAGTGGGCCTTTGGATGCTTGATTACTTCTCTCTCCCAACTAGGAGCTTTGTTTTTTCCAATTGCCTCAGGTGTAGATAATTTTTTCTTTAGGAAAATCTATTGACATAATTATAAATTTAGGTTTTTGATTGCTCTCCTTTGAGCATCAGCGGATTCCTGTGGACTTAAGAGATTGTACAGTATCAATATGTACCTGCAATTTCAGACCTTCACAAAGGCTCATCTCATTTCCAGGAAGCCTAAAACTCTTGGGTATCTGTATTAAAGGTACATAGACCCTCTAGTATTTCTCATGATCATGCTAAATGAGTTCAAACTACTTTCTCTGAGATCAAAAATTAAAAATCAAAGAGATGCCAGGGTTGTAAACCATACTTTTTCACATTCAATATACAAAAGAGATTTTCTGTGAAAGTGTCAGGTTAATGACAAAGAGGTTAGTGACAGCAAAGGGTGGCTAACACAGTCATTGGTTGGCAGGCCTAGTGTGGAAAGGGAGGGTGCAGCAGAGCAGCACAAAGCCTTTTTTTTTTTTTCTTTTCTTTTCTGGAAAATTCTCTCACAGATTTTCAGCCCTGCAATCATAGAACTTTAGAATTAAAAAGGATTTTAGTAATCTTCTGTTCCAGCCCTCTTGATTCAGGGGTGAGGAACTGAAGCCCAGAGCATGTGATTGGCCCAAGGCCACTACATTTCCTGGTTAACTTGCTTAAGGTCTCTTCCCCTGTACTTCTGCCAAAAGAATAATGTATATACAGAACACACCAGTGTTATGCATTGAGCTTAAAAACACATTAAGCTTGGTAGTAGAAATCTAGAACCAGCTGCAAATGTTTACTTCCAGAAGTTCAACCATTTTGCAATAAACATGCAGTTGCTTCTCAACTCAAGGCAGTATATTCCATTATTAAACACATACTCCATATCAAGCATTATCTTATACACATTATCTTATTCAATTCCCACAATAATCCTGTTGAAGTTTATTTTTTAATTCCCACCTACAATGTGGAAAGTGAGGTATGAAGAGTTAAATCATTTGCCCAAAATCCCATACCCAGTGCTGGAATTCCAACCAGATCTACCTGAGCCAAAGCCCTCACCATAACCATATCACTAAAATTGTTCTCATATGTGCCATTCTGTTGATAGAGGTGCTTTTTGAGGATGTTTTGGGCATGGCAGGGTAGAAATATCCCTAAAAAGCTTTCTATTATGGTGAAGTTGGTGGTAAAGGGCCAACCTGGCAATACTAATGAGGCTGTCCTTCAAAGACATAGGATTCAAGTGAAAGTTTCTCTTTAATCCCATTCTGTACACCCTGGGTGAAGAGGAAAGGGAACCAAAGATTTGCAGAATTTTGGGGCAAGAAGAGATTAGAAACCCTCCCCAAACACCTCAATAAACCCATGAGAAAACCAGAGCTCAGAGAAATTAAGAGCCTTGCCAACATTTCTAGGTTAAAACAAAATGAGTGAATGGATTGGCAGGCAAAGAGAAAAGAAGGCAATTCACATTTATTGAGCACTTACTGTGTACTAGGCCGTGTCCCTGGGTGCTGTTTGAATTTCCTTTCTTTTCATCTGTCTCCTTCACTGACCATAAGGTTCATGAGGGCAGGGCAGGGATCATGTCCATTCTGTTTAGTGAGGTATCCTTGGTGCCCATCACATGGCCATGGTAGATGCTCAATAAATATTTCTGACTGTTGGAATACATTAATGAATGAATCACTCACCAACTCTAAGGAGTCTTATCATCTCTTACATATCTCTCTCTCTATCTATATAGATAGATATATCTATCGATACATATACATATGTAGATATATAGACAGATATATCTATATCTGTTTTATGAGATAGCTCTCATATCTAGATATCTAGATCTATATATAGATATATATAGATAAATATAGAGAGATTATATACCTAAATAGATAGATGGATACATAGATCTCTAAATCTATTTACATCTCTTTCTATACATAGATCTATCTGTCTATAGAGAGAGGAGGAGATAGATTTCTAGAAAGAGAGACAGTGAGCCAGCCTTGCCCTGTTGCCCAAGGTGGAGTGTAGTGGCATGATCATAGATCATTGCAACCTCAAATTCTTAAACTCAAGCGATCCTCCCACCTCAGCATCCCAAGTGACTGGACTACAGGAACTTGCCACCACACTTGGCTAATTTTTTAAAATTATTTTTTGTAGAGACAAGGTCTCACTATGTTGCCCAGGCTGGTCTTGAACTCCTGGGCTCACGCGATCCTCCCACCTTGGCTTTCCAAAGTGCTGGGGTTACAGGCATGAGCCACCATGCCTGGCCCCATCTCCATTTTATAAATAAGAAAACCAAGGTGCAGTGACCCAAAGCAATTTACCCAGGTTCATAGAGTTTACCTAAGTCAGTTGATTGCAAGGTGCGTAACCCCTTGTATACAACAGCACAAAAAAGCTACATCACCAGGCTGATAAGCGGATCTGAATATTAGCTAACACTGGCTCTCTCCTGCCTCTTAGCAAGAGCTGGAGAACAAAGACCCAAGTGAGATCTGTTAGTCCTAAGATGTTGTTATTATCACAATACATACTGAGATCTACTTATAGTATGCTGTGAGACATCATAAGTAATTAAATGAGAACTGCACATCTTAAAATAAATGAGCTCTATACACTTGAACATGATGCAGCCTTGGCCTTCCACTGTTTTGTTTCCAGCTCTCTCTAATGTTCACCTTAGTAGTCTTTAGGAGCATCTGCAAGATTTTCCTGTGTCATGAAACATCCGAACATTTTTCCTAGAGAATCTATGTTATTTCTTGGAGCTCACTGATATTATATATTCTGATATTCATAAAGACACTGTCACCAACTGTGAGTGGTGTCAGCCCAGCATTCCTTCTCTTCCACTTTGATCATGTTACCTTCCTTCTTATGGAAAATTATACCCTAACATACACACTGTGGTTCTGATGGGGCTGTCAGGTGTATTACACTAAACCCTGGCCAGAACTTTGGGTATGTGACCCAAGCTCATCTATCTGAATCAACTATCTCCCTGATCACTGTAATTGGTCCAGAGTAGAACAAATGCCTCAAGTTAGGCCTCTCTGAGACTTTATATATGGCTACCCCTTGACCTCCAAATCCCATCCTCCTGCCCTGTCATTTCTACCACCACCACCATGGCCAACTAGAGGAAGGCTGTATGAAGTTAAAAAAAAGTATGGTCAGTGCATGGCGAAGCTGGGGAGAAGAGAGCAGAGATGAGAGATGAGGAGAGAAGAGACTCTAGGCTTACAGGGGACAGCAGAGAGAGAAGATACAGGTTATATGATTTTAGTCCCTGGAATACCTGAAGCCAGCTCTTCTAGTAAGCCAGTGTTTCCTATGTTGGGTAAACACATTTGCAGTGGTTTCCGTCATTTGCAACTAACAGACATCTAACAGTTTTTCTAATAGCAAATAGGAATTTTACCAGAGGTTTCAGGGGGGACAGGAACATGATGGCTAACTTTGTGCTGTGAATTCATTGCCTGAGGCTGGCGGGGCCTGAACATCCCACCCAGTAGCAGATGTGTTGAGGTAAACTGTGCCACAAGCTAAGACTTACCCTTTGTGTGGGAATCCCAATCCCATCTGTATTTCAGTCGCCACCTCCTCCTTGCAGCCTTTCCTACCTTGCTTTTCTCTGGTTGTTCCAATCTGCCCAATGAGCGTGCACTCTTTCCCAGCACAGAAACACACCCTTGTTGCTGTCACTTTCCTCTCTACTTTCCTGAAGGCAGCAACTACCAAGTACAGCAAGTAATCATTAAATCCTCACTGGCTGCTCTTGACCCAGCTGAATTTGTGGTGTGAAGAGGACCTAAGGACCGTGTCGTGCCCCAGGCTTCTGAGAAAGAACCTGTGCAGGAGAGGGATATAGACATGGGCTCCGGAGCCTGATGATCACATCTGGCTCTGATCTGACATTGATGAGCCATGGAATCTCAGGCAAGGAAGTTACTTACCCTCCCCAAACCTGAGTTTTGATTTCTGTAAAATAGGAACAGTAACCATCATTTTGCAGGGTTGTGGTGAGGAGTAAAGATAGTACATGCCAATCACACCAGGTAGGGGGTGCTCCAAAAATGATAGTTCTTGCACTACTGCCTTAACTAAAGACAGCCAGATGATTGATGGGAATCTTGTGGCCACTGGAGACATGAGTTGTCTGGTGCAGCCTTAGGTGAGGAAGACCGAATTATAAGGTAGAAGCCATTATTAGCCTTATGTCTCTGCTGCTTCTTAATTTTGCCCCTCTTCTCCTTGTTTACTGTTATTCTCTAAGTGCTTGTTTTTGTTTTTGTTTTATGAGACACGGTCTCACTCTGTTACTCAGGCTGGACTGCAGCGGCATGAACATGGCTCACTGCAGCCTGGAACCCCCCGATGCAACAATCCTCCCACTTCAGCCTCCTGAGTAGCTAGGAGCAGGCACACGCACTGCCACGACTGGCTCCTTTTTGTATTTTTTGTAGAGATGGGGTCTTTTTTTTTTTTTTTTTTTTTTTTTTTTTTGG
>NC_037680.1:47010585-47034577 GCF_003255815.1 Theropithecus gelada
TTTTTTTTTTTTGAGACGGAGTCTCGCTCTGTCACCCAGGCTGGAGTACAGTGGCCGGATCTCAGCTCACTGCAAGCTCTGTCTCCCAGGTTTATGCCATTCTCCTGCCTCAGCCTCCCGAGTAGCTGGGACTACAGGCGCCCGCCACCTCACCCGGCTAGTTTTTTTTTTTTTGTATTTTTAGTAGAGACGGGGTTTCACTGTGTTAGCCAGGATGGTCTCGATCTCCTGACCTCGTGATCCGCCCGTCTCGGCCTCCCAAAGTGCTGGGATTACAGGCTTGAGCCACCGCGCCCGGCCGAGATGGGGTCTTGTCATGTTACCCAGGCTAGTCTTGAACACCTGGGCTTAAGCAGTCATCCTGCTTTGGCCTCCCAAGGTGCTGGGATTATAGGTGTGAGCCACCATGCCTGGCTTCTGAGTGCTTTAAGGGTATTCCCAGCTGTCCAAGGTCCCCCAGCTCCAAAGAGCATGCCATCTGTGCCTTCGTAGGCTTCCCTTCTCACTGTTATTCCAACCAACCTTTCCCCTTGCTCAGCTAGCCTAATGAATGAATGAGGCTTCTGTGGTTGCGGTTGCTAAGGAATCCACCCTCCAAAATGTGGCTGCATCTTAGTGAGGACCTTTTAAAGTCAAAATACCTGAATCCAGGTGTTTCCAACATTTTCACCATCTATTACACCTTTTATTATTCTCTCTCTTGTTGATGCTATATTTCGAAATGGATGTCTTCTCCCAAGGGTAGGATTTGTTTAATAAAATTAATTTTCCCACTTTATTAATTATAGGAATGGTTGCCATTAGGGCTTGCCTAAGAGCATGATACAGTCAGTGTTACCACACAGAGTAAGTTAATTTTTGGCCAAAAGGAAAAAAAATTTTGAAGTACTCATTAACCTGTTTGTGATTCTGGCTGGGTTTGTTGTAATACTGCAAATAATTCAAGTCCCATTACAACCTTTCTGAGGGGCACCCCTACCTGAACTCCCCCTAAAGCTGTCACTTCAGGTAGAGGCCCTGGAGAGGACTGGCCCATGAGCCCCTTACCTGGTAGGTGGTCCCTCTTTGACTGTTAACATTTCCAGCCCCTCTGCTTTCTCCTCACCAGAGCTGGCTTTTACCTGAGTTCATCTGGGCCTCAGAGTACAACGTAAATTGTGCAGAACGATGTTTCTAACTCTTCCACATACCTACGCATTACCATGCAGTCATAATTGGACTTGATTTGGCCATGAAATTCCTTAATTCTGACTACATGTTTTCTCCCACTCGTAAGGTTTATAGGGGGAAGAACAACTCATTTAAATAGGCATATCTTCCTCTGTTCTTTTTCCATCCTCTGCCCCCAAAGCACCACTACCCTACAAACCTCCCGCTGCCCCCCAGGGCCTAGAGAAGGCACTTTAAGGAGATAAGAAAGGATGCATTTTGTAGGAAGCAACCTGCCAGATGAGTTAGGTGAAAGAAGCCCTTGTTCTTAACACACATAGTCACCAGCCACAGGCCTGTAAAATAAGCTTAGATTCCTTCAGAAAAGGAGTCTCTTTGAGCAGCCTAGCCCCTTCTAACTAGGTGTACTATCTTCACCTCTTCTTGACCCTCATGAAGTTGGTTTTCTGTCTACACATTTCTCTGCTTAGGCAAGAAAATATGGCTGGGGTGGGGAATCTCTATTCCAGGAGTGTAGTGCCAGAATTCTGGGCTGTCTAACGTTTACCTTGCCTTACTCTCAGCGTCCCTGTCTTCCTTGGGAAATCTCACCGTCTAGGTGGGAAGTAGGTTCCATGTTGTCTCTCTCTCACTACAGAGCCACCATGGAACAAAACCTTGAAAGAGGCCCTGCCTCGAGAACAGCCTGGCCAACATGGTGAAACCTCAGCTCTACTAAAATACAAATAAAATTAGCCGGGCATAGTGGCTCACCTGTAATCCCAGCTACTCAGGAGGCCGAGGCAGGAGAATCGTTTAAGCCCGGGAGGCAGAGGTTGCAGTGAGCCGAGATTGTGCCAGTGCCCTCCAGCTTGGGCAACAGAGCGAGACTCTGTCTCAAAAGAAAAAAAAAAAGAGGCCCTGCCAAGCTGGTGCTCCTCCCAGACTCTTCAGCCAACCAAGCAAGGAGATGTGGAGGTTGGAGAACAACAGCCACAAGGCCTGTTTCTATTGCCTGGCCCTCCAGAGTGTCCCTGGATCCTGCCTATTGTCCACACTGGGTTCTCTACCCTCCCATCAATTCTATGAGTCCCTGACTTCCAATGAATTTCCTTTTTGCATAAGATGGTCTCAGTTGTTCTCACCCTGTCTAGTGGCTAGGGAAAAAAAGAAAAGACGGTCTCAGTTTCTGATGACTACAATCACGAACCCTAACAGATTGTGGTATTATCCTCAAGGTGAATGAATCTTCTGGACAAGCAGATATAATAATATCTATTATTAGTGTCTCTGTTGCCAACATTTCTGACTCTGTGTTTTGGTGTTTATTGCTCACTTAACTAAAAAGCTTCACATTCTAATACAATGAATTGGAATAAGATGGCTAGAGAAAGATCAGGACAATATCAGAGTAGGGAACAAACAATTTTAAAACAGTCTAGTTGTGCAACCTATTTCTCAACATAGCACCTAAACATCATAATTATAGCATTTGGGGACAACTAAAATGATTGATTTTCCAGAAAATATCTGTTGTTTAATTACAGGATCATATGGGTCTTTTGGCAACCAACAGATGCCAAAACAGACTTTAAGCACCATCTTGAGAAACTTGTGATTTGCTTAGTGTGCTTTTAATTTAAAGCATATGGTTTCACATTCAACTGCAGTGTCCAAAATGAAGACATTAGCAATGAATCACTCTATTGGAGAAAATGCAGTGCTCCCGGACCAGGTCTTTTGGTCTGTGTACTCAAATGGTTCTGTTTAGAGGCATAAACACAAAGCAGCTCTGCCTGCTTCAGCCGGCTGTTCCTGGGATTCATGAGACATCAAAGGGCCTCACGAACGAATTCCCCTGCAATGCACAGTGCTTGGCACCATGGTCTGCCTCCATCTGAATAAACAGAGTGCAGTTTGGTCACTGGAAACTAGGATTAGAATGATCAGAAGGCCAAAAAGATCATTTATTTTGTGGCAACTTTTCCTTTTTGAATCTCTCAGCCTTCTAGCTTAGTCTGACACTTCATGGCCCTTGGGGAATCCAACTATCCTGTGTGGAAATTCAGAACTGCAGCCTTTATACTAAGAACCACGCTATGGCTACAGGCCACAGACCTGAGTCCATTGGGACCACATGTGGTCTACCTGCTGGTGAGGGATGGCAGTAAGGACACAGAGTGTAGTTGTAAGGATGTGGGCTCTGGACTTACATGGCCCAAATTTGTATCAACAAGCCATTTCCAAGTTATGTGAACTTGGGTAAAGGGGTCCTGGGCTTCAGTTTCAGAATCTATAAAATGGTAATAACAGTACAAATCTTTCAGAGTTGTTACGGGAATTAAATGAAATTACTCATGTCCAGAGCTAAGCTAAGAATCTAGTACATAAAAAGCTATAAAAATATAGTTAACCATTATTGTCATTATTATTACAATTATTATTAGAAATGGGTCCTGCCTCTTTGCCTCAAGTCTTTCATGCCTCTGCTTAAATTCAATGCATATTTAATGAAGTGCCTACTGCAGGTCAGATCTGGTGTGTTAGATGCTTTTACGTACTTCTCAGAGCGCTGTATGGCTTGAAAAATCGCTTTTGTATTTCTCTGTTCATTTTCCTCAGTGTTTCCACCCATCCTGTCTTCATTTCACCCTACAGGACATTCTCCCTCACTCCTCATTGTGTTCTTAGTCATTCTCTATCTCTGCAGCACACAGTAGTAAGGACTACATCAAGCTAAAGCATAGAATACTGTTAGTACTGGTAGCACCCATTTGACTATACTCCAGGCAGTTACATCAAAGGAGAGGCACTTCAGAAGGTGAATCCAATTTGTTTTATTTTCCAAAGTGAGTTCTGGGTAGAAAATCTATTACTCCCAAAGATTTGCAGTAACTGTTTACATATTAGGCACAGTAATCTGTTGTCAAATATAGCTGTTCCAAGTATCTTTTTTCCATTTGTTATTGCTTGTTTGTTCTTACTGTTAAAAGGGTTTTTGTTTTTGTTTTTGTTTTTGTTTTTTGCCTGTAATCCCATAATCCCAGCACTTTGGGAGGCTGAGGCAGGCGGATCATTTGAGGTCAGGAGTTTGCAACCAGCCTGGTCAACATCGTGAAACCCCGTCTCTACTAAAAATACAAAAAATTAGCCGGGCATGGTGGCAGGCACCTGTAATCCCAGCTACTTGGGAGGCAGAGGCAGGAGAATTGCTTGAACTGGGAGGTCGAGGTTGCAGGGAGCCGAGATTGTGCCACTGCACTCCAACCTTGACGACAGAGTGAAACTCCAGCCCAGACAAAAAAAAAAGGTTTTTTTGATGTACTCAGCTCAATACTTTAGAGTGCTCACCCTTAGCCTCATGCTTAGAAAAATCTTTCCCACCCTGTGATTACATATTCACCCATATTTGCTTTTATCACTTTTCAAATTTTTTAATATTTAGATTTAATACAAATATCCTTAAAATGTTTATCTTTAAACTGTCTAGGATTTATCTAGCAAAAATTATTAACTTCATAAGTCAGCCATGATTGTTGATTATTTTCCCTTCCTGGAGATCTTGCCTTGCTTCTTATGGCAGTGATGGCTCTGGGAAGGCAGTAATGAAGGAATGCAGAAATGGTCCACTGGATGTAAATAGCAGAGAAGATAAGCCCTTCCTTGTTTTTTTTTTAAATTATTATTATTAGTTTATTAGTATCATCTAGGACTCAGATGTTCGTATTCCTCCTGAAATTACGTAAACAAATGCAAATGGAAATAATCCAAGTCAAAATTATACAACAAAACAACACTCCATCACAAAAGCATGTAAAATTATAAGAACGCGGCCAGGCGTGGTGGCTCACGCCTGTAATCCCAGCACTTGGGGAGGCCGAGGCGGGCGGATCACCAGGTCAGGAGATCGAGACCATCCTGGCTAACACGGTGAAACCCCATCTCTACTAAAAAAATACAAAAAATTATCTGGGCGTGGTGGCAGGCGCCTGTAGTCCCAGCTACTCGGGAGGCTGAGGCAGGAGAATGGTGTGAACCCAGGAGGCAGAGCTTGCAGTGAGCCGAGATCGTGCCACTGCACTCCAGCCTGGGTGACAGAGTGACACTCCATCTCAAAAAAAAAATTATAAGAACACTTTTAAAATACTGGCACTTTAAGAAAATGATAATCTCGAAAACCACAAAATTGCCAAATTGTTCCCTAAACTGCTAAGCAGATAAACATGACTAATGAATGAGTTTGGGTTTTGTAAACAAAAATCATTCAAATAAATTGAACAATTCATACTGAAATGCAAAGTTTAAGTGCCTTCCTCCTATCTACTTGGATTTATAAAGGGGCAAACCGTAATATAGGAAATGTATACCCTATTTTAAAAGCTGCCCCAATTAATTAAAAATACTTTTAATGGAAAGTCTCATTTCTTGAGCAGTCCATATTTAGATAAATGGGAAAAGACATCTATAGCCAGCATTTTCATAGTCTTCACTGAGACTAATGTCAACAAAAAATTTAATTTGGCAGTCTTGTATTTTAAGCTCACACTTTTGGGGATACATTCTCAGGTCTTCTTTAACATGAGAACTGCAAAATATCACTGCCATTACATGGTAATGGGAGTTAAAGAACAGAGTCCTCATGTAAAGGATAGAGCATCCTTTTCTGTTAGTCCTTCAAGGACAGACTTTCAAAATGTTTGCTTCTAATAATCCCATGCTGTGAGTAGATTGATTACTCTTCAGTTTGTAAATATAAGTGGGCTATGTGAAATTTCTTAACTGATCAAGATTTTGGATTTTCAGTTATGGATGAAAACTATCTCAACTTAACTTTACCCCTGTTATGATATGCAGGGTATGTAGACAAAAGCTTGTTACTAGCTAACTATATGAAAGAATAAACATGGTAATAATTCATGTGATTCAAAATGGGCAAAAGCAAAAGACTAGCTTCCCCTCAAGAAGAAAAATTTCAGACCTATGAAAAGGACAATACTAATAAAAAAAAATTGTATTTACTTGGAAGCATTCAGAATGTCAACAAAACAGCTGTAACTTTTTTTTTTTGCAATTACAAAGTGGTATTCAGTTAACAGAACAACAATTATTTCATATAAGCTGGATCAGAGACAACTAAAGATAAAAAACTGTCATCCCCATAGATAACTAATTTGTGCTGTGCACCAAGAAGAACCTGCTTGAGATTTCCATGCCAGTTTACAACCCCCATACTGTACCAGGCAAGGTTAGTGGCTATTGAAAATACCACCAGGACAGGGCTCTCTAATAAGACACATTTGGTAGTGTGTTAACTATACAAAAAAAGACACTGTACAGTGTAAAAACAAATCTTACACAGGCTTACATTTTAATTTTTTTTTCTTTAAAAGGAGTGAGTTGTGTACAGGGGGGTTAAATGCTTTATAGACAGGGAAGAAAACTAGGCTAGAACCAACTTATTCATCATCATCTTCTTCATCTTCCTCCTCCTCATCATCTTCCTCATCTTCCTCCTCTTCCTTCTTGCTTTTTTCAGCCTTGACAACTCCCTCTTTTGCTGCATCAGGCTTTCCTTTAGCTCGATATGCAGCAGTATCCTTTTCGTGTTTTTGCTTCAGCTTGGCAGGCTTCTTCTCACAAGGCTGCTTGTCATTTGCAGCAGTGTTATTCCACATCTCTCCCAGTGTCTTCGCAACATCACCAATGGACAGGCCAGGATATTCTCCTTTGATTTTTGGGTGATAGAGCAGAACAGGAAAAAGGCCAAAGGAGGCCTCTTGGGTGCATTGGGATCCTCTAACTTCTTTTTTGTCTCCCCTTTAGGAGGGATAGAGGTTTTCATTTCTCTTTCATAATGGGCCTTGTCCACCTTTGCGATATCTTCAAATTTTCCTTTCTCTTTAGCAGATGTAGTCTTCCACCTCTCTGAGCACTTCTTAGAAAACTCTGGGCCGGGCGCGGTGGCTCACGCCTGTAATCCCAGCACTTTGGGAGGCCGAGGCGGGCGGATCACAAGGTCAGGAGATCGAGACCACGGTGAAACCTCGTCTCTACTAAAAATACAAAAAATTAGCCGGGCGCGGTTGTGGGCGCCTGTAGTCCCAGCTACTCGGGAGGCTGAGGCAGGAGAATGGCGGGAACCCGGGAGGCGGAGCTTGCAGTGAGCTGAGATCCGGCCACTGCACTCCAGCCTGGGCGACAGAACGAGACTCCGTCTCAAAAAAAAAAAAAAAAAAAAAGAAAACTCTGAGAAGTTGACTGAGGCATCTGGGTGCTTCTTCTTATGCTCTTCCCGACAAGTTTGCACAAAAAAATGTATATGATGACATTTTGCCTCTCTGCTTGTTAGGGTCTCCTTTGCCCATGTTATTTTTCCTCAGCAAGGCATAGAGTCGCCCAGTGCCCATCTGGCTCTCACTTGCCCTGGCACTGTCTCTATGGAGCTCAATGTACTGCAGTGGCTGTGAGAGTGGGAGCCAGGCATAGCCTCCTCACCCTCTCCGCTCTGTAACATTACCCTTCCTTGTTTTTATATAGTTTAATGATGTATAGCAATATACTGTAATAACTTAGCCTTTTAATTTGGGTTTTCTGCTGCACTTATAACAATGTTTTGAATACAGAGTGCATCACTGTTTATTAATAGGATTTATCTTCTCAAGTGTGCTAGGGCAGGAAAAACAGTTAAATTCACTCTTAGGTCCTTTTCACTTTTTGCTTCTGCTGTTCCCACTCCAGCCAAGGCTTTCATCACCTCGGTTGGACTATTATAATGTCTTTTTTGATTCTCTTCTTTCTCTCTCTCCTCTAAATTATTCTGCATGCCACTGCCAATTACTATATGTCATCCTCCTAATCAGAAGCTCCAATGTCTCCCCAGAGCCCATGGGATAAAAGACAAAATCTTGGCCGGGCGCGGTGGCTCAAGCCTGTAATCCCAGCACTTTGGGAGGCCGAGACGGGCGGATCACGAGGTCAGGAGATCGAGACCATCCTGGCTAACACGGTGAAACCCCGTCTCTACTAAAAATACAAGAAAAATTAGCCTCCCGAGTAGCTGGGACTACAGGCGCCCGCCACCTCGCCCGGCTAATTTTTCTTGTATTTTTAGTAGAGACGGGGTTTCACCGTGTTAGTCAGGCTGGTCTCGAACTCGCAACCTCAGGTTATCCACCCGCCTCAGCCTCCTAAAGTGCTGGGATTACAGGCGCAGTGGCTCACGCCTGTAATCCCAGCACTTTAGGAGGCTGAGGCGGGTGGATAACCTGAGGTTGCGAGTTCGAGACCAGCCTGACTAACATGGAGAAACCCTGTCTCTACTAAAAATACAAAATACAAGATTAGCCAGGCATGGTGGTGCATGCCTGTAATCCCAGCTACTTGGGAGGCTGAGGCAGGAGAATCACTTGAACCTGGGAGGCAGAGGTTGTGGTGAGCCAAGATCATGCCATTGCACTCCAGCCTGGGCAACAAGAGTGAACCTCTGTCCACACACACACACACACACACACACACACACACAGACTTCCAAACCTTCACAGTCATACATTATTTTCCTAAAATCTCCACTTCTCTGCCCCTGAAATCAGTGGTGATACTAGGGGAAGGCCTGTGGGTACCTTAAGTACCCTGAGAATACATTACTTAGGTCCATGAAATCCACCCCCCCATAGAAGTATTAGTATTGTTTGAAATTGAAAGTATTAATTGCCCATATAAGTGTGAAAGAAAGCATCTTTAGGAAACATTGCTATTTTGAAAAAAATCTAGTAGCATATTATCTAAGAAAATACAAAATACAACTGGGCACGGTGGCTCATGCCTGTAATCCCAGCACTTTGGGAGGCCGAGGAGGGCAGATCACCTGAGGTCGGGAGTTCGACACCAGCCTGACCAACATGGAGAAACCCCGTCTCTACTACAAATACAAAACTAGCCAGGTGTGGTGGCACGTGCCTGTAATCCCAGCTACTTAGGAAGGCTGAGGCAGGAGAATCACTTGAACCCGGGAGGCGGAGGTTGCGGTGAGCCGAGATCATGCCATTGCACTCCAGCCTGGGCAACAAGAGTGAAACTCCATCTCAAAAAAAAAAAGAAAAAGAAAAGGAAAATACAAAATACTATGCATTTGCTATATAAGCCATTTGATACCCCATAGAATATTTCTTTTATTCTAAAAGATTGTTTCTCTAAACATCTTAAAACTTTCATGTTTTTTCTCTTCTCATTATTCCGATGGCATAGATTAGTGTCGCTGATATCCCCAGATTTCATAGATGAAAGAGTCACACAAACATCAGCCACCTTTTCTTACCACAAAATAGGAAAACAGTAGTTATTCCCAATCCAACTGTCTTTGGGATTTAGGATGACAGTTGTCTACTTCATATTGGGTAAAGGTTTTGTGTGCTTTTAGGCAAAGGTTTTGTGTAATCACTCAAGAAAATTTTTGGTTTCGTTTTTAAAATGCTTAGAAAAACATAAATATTCATCAATAGAAACTTGTTAACATAATGGTACATCCATAAAATGGAATACTATGGAACCATGAATAAGAATGACATAGCTATATCATCATGGACCACATAACAATGTTGTGATCAATAATGAACCACATATAGGATGGTGGCCCCATAAGATTATAATACCATATTTTTGCTGTACCTTTTCTAAGTTTACATATGTTTAGATACACAATTTTTTACCACTGTGTTATAATTGCCTACAGTATTGAGTATGGGAACATGCTATACAGGTTTTTAGCCTAAGAGCAACAGGTTATACCATATAGCTTAGGTATCTAATAGACTATACCGTCTATGTTTGTGTAAGTACACTATAGGTTATTCCAACGAAGACAAAATTGTCTAATGGCACATTTCTCAGAACATATCCTCATTGTTAAGCGATGCTTGACTTTATGCAAAAGCCTCCATGTTATATTGAAATATGAAAAAAGCAAGGCACAGAGCGTGTAAATATGCTCACATTTGAGGGTTTTGTTTTTATTTTTATTTTTGTTTTACAGGCAGGAGATGTAGCCTTAGAATTTTATGTATATAGAATAGTTCACACAAGACAGCAATGGCGACAGTTTCCTCTGGAGCAAGGGCTAGGGTTCCGGGGAGGACCTACTTATTCATCATCTTTTGTGCTATTTAACTTTTTTTCTATACCTAAAGTGTGTGAATTTTTTCAATTAAAACTGTTAATTAAACATTTTAAAAATAAAATGTATAATGAAATTTTACCCTCATTTAATGACCCTTAAGCGAAGAGGGAAGTGAACTATATCAACAGATACAGAAACCAGCTAGGTCAGCACTTTTGAGTTAGAGAGGAACAATAATTCTTTCTGAAACAGAAGAACATTCTTCAGTGACTGCATATCATTCAGAACTTAAGCAACAAAAAAAGACAAAGCAGGGATAGAAAAGCTGTAATAATTAAAGCAACCCAAACAATTTCCTTCCAGATATGTGGGAAAAGAAAGTAGGGCCAGGCGTGGTGGCTCACGCCTGTAATCCCAGCACTTTGGGAGGCCGAGGCGGGCGGATCACGAAGTCAGGAGATTGAGACCATCCTGGCTAACACGGTGAAACTCCGTCTCTACTAAAAATACAAAAAACTAGCCGGGCGTGGTGGCGGGCGCCTGTAGTCCCAGCTACTTGGGAGGCTGAGGTGGGAGAATGGCGTGAACCCCGGAGGTGGAGCTTGCAGTGAGCCGAGATCGCGCCACTGCACTCCAGGCTGGGAGACACAGCGAGACTCCGTCTCAAAAAAAAAAAAAAAAAGAAAGTAGAAGAGAAAGTGACCCTTAAGGAACGTGGTGTTCCAGAAGGAGGCCACACAGTGCAGTTGCGCACATGTATAGCTAGTTAGCTAGTTCTCAGGTCTCCATTTTTGCTGATGGTAGAAAACAATCTGGTAGCTTCCAGGTAAACTCAATCACTTACAGGATTTTTCATAGTCTCTCTTTAATATAAATACTCAGTTAATTTAGGCTTCTCCTCCCTCACCCTTCTTCTCTTATCCCCTTCTTAGCCAAATTTTAAAACATTTTTTACCATACCTGTTATCTGTATTTCCCCCTAGAGAACCCTTTAGGTCCTATCGCTGTCCTGAAACACATTATCAGGGTTGCCAAAGACCACCAGGTTGCCAGATCCAAAGGGTCTTCTCTGTCGTTTTCTCATTCTGCCTCTCAGCAGGATTTGACCAGGCTGACCCATGGTTTTCTTAAACCACTCTCTTCTCAGCTTCTGTGAAGGCTCACCCTTCTGGCTTTCCCCCAGCCTCATGGCTGCTCTTTGTTTCTTCTCAAACCTCTAAATGCCAGAGTTCCTCAGGCATCAGAGAACCTTTTCTCTTCTCCCTTCACATTTATTCTCCAAGCCTGAAATTCCACTGATGTGTTGATGATGCCCCAGTTCATATGTCCAGCCCAGATTGTTTCTCTGGATTTCAGACACACGCAGAGCTTCCTACTTGGTATCTCCACTCAGATGTTTCCAGGGTATCCCATGCTTAGCGTGTCCAGAACTGAACTCTTGATCCCCTCATGTCTCAAAAACCTTAATCCTCCCTTGGTATTTCCTGTTTTAATAAGTGGCATCATGTTTGGCCGCGTGCGGTGGCTCATGCCTGCAATCCCAGCACTTTGGGAGGCAAGGGGGGGCGGATCACCTGAGGTCAGGAGTTCAAAACCAGCCTGGACAACATGGTAAAACCCCATCTCTACTAAAAATACAAAAAAAAAAAAAAAAGAGTAGTCAGGCGTGGTGGCAGGCACCTGTAATCCCAGCTACTCAGGAGGCTGAGGCAGGAGAATCACTCGAACCTGGGAGGCAGAGGTTGTAGTGAGCTAAGATCATACTGGGCGACAGAGTGAGACTCCATCTAAAAAAAAACAGGAGTGGCACCAATGTCCACCCAAGGATCCAAGCCAGAAGCCTGGAAGCCATTCTTGATGGTCTCTCCTTTCCCTCATTTTCCACATCTAATGCATCAACAAATTCTGTTTTGACCTTCTGCATATATCTTGATTTTGTCCGTTTCTCTTCTTCTTCACTGCCACAACCCTGGTCCAGATAACCATCGCCTCTGACCTGTAGTAGCCTCCTCACTGGTCCCCTCACTTCCTCTCTTGTGTCATTACATATATGGGACCCCCACCAGAGACGGCGATCAGTGTTGAAGAAATAAACTGCTTCATGTTTTCTTTCTTCGCATTTTCCTTCCATAGCTTCCCACTGACTTTAAGAAAAATTCAAACTCCCTCCCTGGCCATCAAAGCTCTATATGACCTGTCCATACTCCATTTCTTCAGCTTTACCTCACATCATGATCCCCTTCCTCACTACAGTCCAGCTGCACTGGGCAGATCTGATCTGCCTCCGGGCGTGGAGATGGCATCTGCATTATGCTGTCCCCTCAGCCTGGAACACTCTTCTTATTCTTCAGACCTCAACCATCAACTCTTCAGAGAGGCCATCACCCACCACCATATCCTTGAGTTCCTTTTCCCCTGTAATTTTGACTTAAAACAACCTATTTGTTTCCTCGTCTGCAATTATTGTTTATAGTGGAACTTCATCACTAGAATGAATGAAATCTCCATGAAGGTATCAGTCATGTCTGTCTTGCCCACCTAATACATTCCTAGAAAGTGACACATGGAGGACATTCAATCAATGATGAGTATTGCTGTGGATTTAGGAATGCATAAATATTTGCAACATTTTCTCTAACTCTGCTATGATGTTCCTTATAAAAGTAAAACACAGGCCGGGCCCAGAGGCTCACGCCTGTAATCCCAGCACTTTGGGAGGCCAAAGTGGGTGGATCACCTGAGGTCGGGAGTTCGAGACCAGCCTGACCAACATGGAGAAACCCTGTCTCTACTGAAAATACAAAATTAGCTGGGCGTGGTGGTACGTGCCTGTAATTCCAGCTACTTGGGAGGCTGAGGCAGGAGAATCACTTGAGCCCGGAAGGTGAAGGTTGCTGTGAGCCCAGATCACGCCATTGCACTCCAGCCTGGGCAAAAAGAGCAAAACTCCGTCTCAAAAAATAAAATAAAACAAAACAAAATACAAGTAATAAACATGCTCTTCTCTTAATAATTATAGTCTGGGAGGAAAAGCATTCATAAGTAGAAATTTATATTCCCATTTTTCTCAGTTATAAGTCAAATTGTATGAGATTGTTGCTTTTAGATAGCTTGTTACTACCAAACAACAATTTGAAAAGGTACAAACTCATATATTTAGTTTTAAGCTATTGTATCAGTTGGGATAGACTAGATTATGATGCAGAAATAAACAATCCCCACAACTTAGTGGCTTACAACCACAAAGGTTTCTTTCGCACTTGTGCTATGCTACGTGGGTCGGCTGCGGCTCTGCTCTGTGTCCTCTTCACTCCAGAACCCAGGCTGATACAGCAGTTTTCACCTAGATCATCCTGGGGGTTATGGCAGAGACTTGGCAAACCACACTCTAGTTTCTATCTACAAATACACATACCCTTTTAGCCCACATTTCACTGGCCAAAGGAAGTGACACCACCATTCCTGAATTCAGCAGGTTAGAGAAGTGAATCTTTCTGCTGGGAGAGGCACTTCAGGGGTCGGAACACAGATATTTAGTGTAAAAGTAATACAGTCTATCCCAGTTAGCCTGAGCAGCTGCTGTTTTCATCTGGTAGTAGCTAGCTACATTTTAGTTATTAATATACATCCTAGCAGTAAATAGGACTAGGCTTATGCCATTTAGCCTATTCATAAATGCAATATCATATGGTAAAAATACCTACATTAGTGTTCTGATCTGTGCTTAGCATTTTATAATAATGTAGGTTTCTTTTATTTGGTAGAAGCTCTAGGTAAAGGAACAAAGCTTGTAGAAATCAGGAATTCTAAAGAATAACAGAAATCCCTCTGCTTTGCTTGTTGATTTGAAAGATATGTTTTGTGAAGGAGAAGTAATATAATTAGGGGTCACTGACTTTTGATGTTCTGTTTTAAAATTGTACACATTTAAGGATACCTATAGACAAAATCCAGAAATGCTTATGAAGTTGCCTGAAATTTGGGGACAGGTACACTTCTGGAGGTTTCCTATTCTAAGTTAATCCCATGATGTAAAGAATAGTTACAGGTGGGGCAGAGGTTGCAGTGAGCTGAGATTGGGCCACTGCACTTCAGCCTGGGTGACAGCATGAGACTCCATCTCAAAAAACAAAAAAGAAAAAAGAAGAGTTACAGACATCAGAATGGTTTGGGAGCATATGGATTCTGGGGTAATTTTATTACTTACTTGCTACGTACCTTCTCTTTCTACAAGATACAGATATTTATAATATGTAAGTGCCACAGACTTCTGAGTACAGTTCATGGGCAACGAAAGAACTGATAATCAATTAAGAGACATTAAAAGGATGGTACTTTGTAAGCATTACTTTGACTTCCCAGTGGGATTATACAAGACTGAAAGATCCAAAAGTCAACCAAGAGAAGTTCCCATTAATGATGAACAGCATTTCTCTTATCCTCTCCTTTGCTTCTCCAGAGGTGATACTTCAGATTCTTGTTACCGTTTAAATGTCCTTCACGTAGATGCGCTCAGAAAGACATCACCCAATAGGAAAAAAAACATGTAACTTTGCTTATGGTCCCAGTATGCTTCAACTGGCTTATTCAAGCCCAAAGAGAGAGACAGAGCAAGCAAGAGAGCGAGCGAGCGAGAGAGAGAGAAAGAGTATGTGTGTGTGTGTTTCAGCACTTCCAGCCTCTCATGAAATTAACCATTGATCTAAAAGTCAGAGATGCAAATCCAGAGAAAACTGGAAGCATTCCAGGGCCCACAATATAAAGTTAATTACCTAAGGAAAACTACAAGAAAGACTTTTGTTTTCCACCAAAATCTCCTCCCCAGGCTGTTAGCTATGTCGTACATGGGCCCAATCGATATATTAGCGCTTGAGAACCAAAGTCCCTTGGAATAAATTAATCTGTCAGGGAAAGCAATAAACAAAGAACAAATTAACACGTTTTAAGACATTGCTTAAATTTTCATAAATATAGACCTTGAGACGGGATGATGAGTTCCCAGGAGCCAAAGCTAATATTTGGTTGTAATTAAGAGTTGCTCTTTCATGTTTCTTCTGATGTAGGTGGGAAATCACCCACGTGCTTGCTGAGTTCCTTGCCCATACTTCTTCACAAATGCCACTGTTTACTTCATTAATGAGCAGTGGGTGCCTCACACATTATACTGGCATACTTAGCTTGTTTCACCTCCAGCTAACATTAACATAATGGAAAATATACACAAATATAAACACTCACACACATACATACCACACACACACGCACATGTCATACAAGCAGGTATTCCTTCAGGAATCTCCATATATTTTTAGTGGCTCAAAAGGACTTAATGGCCTAATACATGATATACTAGACCCATCTAAGAGGCTGATGTTCACACCTCAGACCTCTGTTGCTAACAACCCCTATGTGCCCTTCACTGTGTGCAGGTGTGGAGCGAAATTGCTGACGATTAGCAGGGAGAGAGACAACTGTGTAAGTTACTTATTTGTAAGGACTCATTTAAATACAAGCACCAGAAAAAATCTATCTCAAACCAGCATAGACCAAAAGACAATTTATTGGGGTCCAGTGATGTCATTAGGCTGCTGTTCCTTTCTCCCTATGGTTCAGTGCTGCTTATTCTCAGGAGGTGACATTATCAGTGCTGGTAAGGTGGCCACTGCCAGCCCTGAGCCTGCATCCATGAAGTAGAACTCAAGATCCCAAAAGACAAAGGGCTGTCCCTCTTCCAGTGTCCATATCTCAGATCTCCTAGAGGAACTTCAGCCCTGCCTGGGTCCTGTGCCCACTCCTGAACTAATTAATCACTCTGGGTGTGGAAAGGGGGGCCAGGCCCAGGACATGTGTTCAAATTGATTTGGAAAGAGGCAGACCGGGGAGATCAGCCACATCCAAACACCTGCAAAGGAAAGAGGAGACTCTACCACAGCAGAGGGCTAGAGATGTTAGGTCAGACAACCAATGTCCACCTCAAGAATTTTATTTCCAGCCGGGCGCGGTGGCTCAAGCCTGTAATCCCAGCACTTTGGGAGGCCGAGACGGGCGGATCACGAGGTCAGGAGATCGAGACCATCCTGGCTAACACGGTGAAACCCCGTCTCTACTAAAAAATACAAAAACTAGCCGGGCGAAGTGGCGGGCGCCTGTGGTCCCAGCTACTCGGGAGGCTGAGGCAGGAGAATGGCGTGAACCCGGGAGGCGGAGCTTGCAGTGAGCTGAGATCCGGCCACCGCACTCCAGCCTGGGCGACAGAGCCAGACTCAGTCTCAAAAAAAAAAAAAAAAAAAAAAAAAAAAAAAAGAATTTTATTTCCAAGGCCGGGTGCGGTGGCTCACGCCTGTAATCCCAGCACTTTGGGAGGCCGAGGCAGGCGGATCACGAGGTCAGGAGATCGAGACCATCCTGGCTAACCCAGTGAAACCCCGTCTCTACTAAAAATACAAAAACAAAATTAGATGGGCGTGGTGGTGGCCACCTGTCGTCCCAGCTACTCAGGAGGCTGAGGCGGGAGAATGGTGTGAACCCAGGAGGTGGAGCTTGCAGTGAGCCGAGATCATGCCACTGCACTCCAGCCTGGGTGACAGAGCGAGACTTTGTCTCAAAAAAAAAAAAAAAAGGAATTTTACTTCCAGTGTATTCACCATGTCCAATTGCTGAATGAGCTGATTTACAGAAGAGGCCAAGATAGAGATCCTTGTGTTTATATAGCAAGTCCGAGCTCTGTTAACAAAACTGATTACCCTCTATCAGGTGGTCAAGTAACTCTCTATCAAGTTCTAAACAAAAACTCACTATAGGTCTTTAAAAACTAAAATGAGGTACCTACATATGTTTCTTTTCCCAGTTGTGGTAGCTCGCTCAAATGAATTTAAATAGCTTCCTACTTCCCACTACATCTTACTTGATGGAATGTATCTGTGCTAATTATCTTATTACTTACTGTTACTAAAGCATACCCAGGAAAAACCAACAGCGTACAGTACTTTTTATCAGTTGACAACTTTTAAAATGCTAATTTCTGTGTTTGCATAATTTCATAACTCAGCACACTTGAGGATTTTGCATTTGGGTAGTAGACGAAATTTGAATTGCTTATTTTGATGTGAGATGCTTGTTCTAATTATTGAGCAATTTATATATTGTGAAGCTAGTTTATATAATTCTCAATACATGTACACAGAGCTGGAAATATATTAATATTCTCCAAAGCTATACTATCAGGGAAAAGAGAATAGTCTCTGAACCAAGTAGTTGCAGATCCATGAAGCCAGAGGAGTCGCTGAGTCTGTTCTTTTTGGGAAGCAAGATAAGCATGGCTGGTGCTTTATTAACCTATATGTAGGACTCAGATTTACCCCAGTGAAAGGCATGGCAAATTCATCAGGACTACAGACAAACCATGTTCTGAGATGGATGGGATTAGCAGGTCAGTCCCCTCGGCAACTGGAGGGGCACCACCTAGATCCTTATGAAGCGGAGATTTGGCTGATTAAAAACACTCTGCCTCAAAATTACTTACATAACATCCATCATGTAGAAGCAGTATGTTTAACCCATGATTGGAGGAACATTTTTAAGTAAATATTCTATCGACAATGATTGGGCTCTTTTTGTTTGTTTGTTTTTTTAAAAGGCAAGGGCCAGACTCATTCTGGCAAAATAGAATCCCCAAAGACCAGCCCCTGGAATAACACTTACTGCAGCAAAGCTTCACGTAAAATGTGTAAAACGTGTGTGAAAAAAAAATTTGCACAAAATGCAGTTATTGAGGACAGTGGGGACAGTGGGAATTCTACAGATTGGAAATGAAATCAGGAGTAGTTCAGTGTTTTCTCCTTGAAAGTTATATTCCTGGGGATGGGAGAGGACCAGGCAGGAGAATTCAAAAGCCTCCTACTACTGCATTCAATAAAATAAAAAGAAGACAGTATGCTAAAGAGACTAGCAATAACATTTCATAAATCTTTGAAAATAGCAACCATGGGTATAGCACAATTAATTTCTATACGCTATCTCTTGTTCACAGGGAACTTGTCAGTTTCTCCCTCCCTATAGCTTCAGTGAGGAGTTATGGATTTATTTTGCTCTGCTACAAGTGAATAGACTGAAGCAGGGTTTTTCCTCTTATGTGGACGTACATCCAAACATAGAAACTTCACAGATCAATTTTTGAATTCCATTTCCTCCTTGGCCCAAAAATGCTTCTCAAAAAATAGAAAAATATGTTGTCTTTAGCATCGTAATGGATCTCCAGGCCAGTTCTCAGGGACACTGAGTCCTACTCACAGAGCAGCAGTGGACTGTCTGACCACACCTTCCCTTGATACCTGGGCAGGATAGGATAGCCTGGACTCAGCCATCCCTTCCCTAAAAATCTGCACTCCCACCAGTTACCATAAACTAATGCATTGTCTTGTCTGTCACCTGTTCTACTCTTTGGTCCAGCTCCCATGAACCCAAACATTTTACAGGAAAGAGCATGACAGGGCAGGCCAACCCTGGTGGCGCAAGGGCCACCCTTAGTGTGTGTTTGCATTAAGGGGTTTGTGTGAGGTGTCATCAGATCTTGGGAAAGGAAGCTTGGCAGTGCCAGTACTCAGGGCCTTAGGGACAGCAGAGCTAGTCATTGTGCCCTGACCTACAATTCCTTTTTTGTGTAAATATCTCTATCACTTTCTAACATTCTGTATACCACACTTATTTATTACCCCTATTGTTTATTGTGTCTGCCCCTCATTAACTGTTAAACTCCATAAGGGCAGAGATCTTTGTTCACTACTACATCCCCAGCATGTAGAACAAAGCCAGGCACAGAGTAGGCACTGAATAAAATCAAATGAGCAATAAGGAACAGATATCACCATCAGGGAGAAAAGGAGTCTGACACACTGACCCACAGGTAGCAGTGGAGGCAGGAGTTAGAGGGAGTAATGATTCTGGGTTCAACATGACAATTGATATTTGAGCTCATCTTACCTCACCTAACCTGGTGCAGGTATTGCATGGAGGAAGAGACCATGCTTGTGAACAAGTGAGAGGCCTTGTCAAATTCCCTAATACTTCAAGACAAGCAACCTTACTGTGCAGCTTTCTTAGCAGAGCATGACCCAAGGAAGATGTCTCCTTTCTCACTTTAGAAAGACTCAAGCACTGTCTTTTTGAAGACTAGAAGCTCTCACAGGCTGGGTGCATCAGAAGCGATCTGTCCCTGGTAAGCAGGGAGGCCCATGCAAAGCACTGTGACCAGGGGCAACACTCAGCTTAGGGTGTGGACTGGCCATCCTGAGCAGGCGACTCTGGTAATGTGGAAAGCAGGGCCATACTCCAGCCTCTCTCACCACCCACCTGGAGCTCTTTAGGAACTTCCCAGCTACCCTCCAGCTTTCACAAACTATTCTGTGTACCAACAACAGATCATCTCTATTAATCTCACTCACTCCCTGCAATTACTTTTCAGAAACATGAAAACAACCTCCTGTTAACTTTTGGTTTGGAGTGCTGAACACAATCCAGACTGCCAGCTCTTAGTTCCCACCCCTACCTGCAATCCAAGTTCACACTGGCACTGATGGGACTTCACAGACGAGGTTGTTCCATTTGATATCTGAAGTCTATGTTGAACTCTGACACACACCTCAGTCCTTCCACCCTCTACCTAGAGCATCCAAGTTCCACATTAATCCTTCCTTCTCTGCTACCACACCTGAGATTCTAAGCACTATTGCTGAAAAGCATATTAATGCAGATTGATGCCACTCACAAAATCATCATCTCCAATCCTAGCTGGGCCTTTAACACTCTCCCAAGTCTGAGTCCTGTGATGGTTAATACTGAGTGTCAACGTAATTGGATTGAAGGGTGCAAAGTATTGATCCTGGGTGTGTCTGCGAGCGTGTTGCCAAAGGAAATTAACATTTGAGTCAGTGGGCTGGGAAAGGCAGACCCACCCTTAATGTGGATGGACACCATCTAATCAGCTGCCAGTTCGGCTAGAATATAAAGCAGGCAGAAAAATGTGAAAGGACAAGACGAGATGAACCTCCCAGCCCACGTCTTTCACCCATGCTGGATGCTGCCTGTCCTCGAACATGGGACTCTAGGTTCCTCAGTTTTGGGACTCAACTGACTCTCCTTGCTTCTCAGCCTGTAGATGGCCTATTGTGGGACCTTGTGATCATGTAAGTTAATACTTAATAAACTCCCCTTAATATATATATCCTATTAGTTCCGTCCCTCTAGAGAACCCTGATTAATACAAAAGTCCCGAACAAGCTCCCACTCCCATCCCCTTCTGCATTCTATTTCAAGATTGCATCCCTCTCTTCAATCCTCGTGCTCTCTCTCCCACCTCCCCTACCACTAGGGTGTAGCAGCAGCAATGGGGCCTAACAAAGGGGGCATGGACTTTGGTGAAAAATGAATCCTGGCTTGACTCTCTGCTTCTTAGTTGGATAAACCTAGTGATTTGGTTTTTTCTGCAAAATGAGGATAATAATTCTCACCTTGTAAGGTTGCTAGAGTATTAAATGAGAGAATTTCTATAAGGCATCCAGAACACCACCGGACACAAAGCACACCACTCAACACACAGTAGCTATTACGATGGGGATCATCATTGTCAGCTGACTATCTGGATTCCTGGGCTCTCTTTGGAGTAAAGAGAGGCCACAAGGTAGGAATTCCCTTTACTTCCTGCTGGGATTTCCAAATGTTAAATCCACCTGAACCCATCATGAGCTGACCCTGCCATTTCCACAAACAAGTTGCTCTTTCCTGCTCCTTACTCCTCTTCGCTGTGCTCTTAACCAGAGTTTCTCAAATTTAATGTCCTCACAGATCATCTGCAACCTTAATGTCGAATTCTGCTTCAGTAGGTCTGGAACAGGCTGAGATCCCATAGTTCTAACAATCTCCCAGGTGATGTTGATCTGCTGGTCCAAAGTCCAGCATCTATAGCAAAAGGTTTTCTGTCACATTCTGTCCTGCTGCACCAAGGCCACAACTCCCCTCAGTCCTGACTCTCAGAATTCACAGGCTCTCTCTCTTCTGTCTTTAGAAAGTTCCCTCCCAGCATAAGCCCTCCACCCGTTGCTCTCTTCTCCACTCTTCACAGCCTCATTCCTTGGAACTCTTACTACTGGCTCTTCTTCACCTCCATCTCCTTCCCTTGCTCACTAATCTAGCCTTTGCTTCCAACACAGTCTTGAAACTGATGTTATTTAATGTCACAGTCACTTTCTGTTTCTTATATTAAATGACCTCCCTGCCTCTCTGTAGCATTCACTACTGTGGAATCCCTCTCCTTGTGTTTCGGTATCACACTTCCCTCTATTTTGCCCCCTGCTCTCTGATCCTGTCTTCACATGTGACAACACTTGAAAATCCCACAGGTACCTAAAACCCAACATATCTAGCTCTAGACGTATCTTTCTCCCTCACTTCACCACACATGTTTACTCAATACCAACCCACGTACCAAGCCCACTTCTAGGCACTGAAGGAAAAGCTGTGAACCAAACAGGCAAAAATCCCTGGCCCCGTGGAGCCGACAGTGGGAAAGTCAGACAAGAAAGAAAATCACTTGTATAGAAGGTGGCACCTATAAGTCAGGAAGAAGGGATAGGGTGTGCTAGAGGCACAAAGCTATCTGAGAAAAGAGCTTTCTAAAGACGGAATGGCCAGTGCCAAGGTCCTGAAGTAGGAGCAAAGCTGGTATGTTCCAGAAACAGCAAGGAAGTCAGTGTAGACAGAGGGCAGTGGGTGAGGGGAGGAGTAGTATATTCATTATCTGTTGCTTCTTACAAATTACACCAAAACTTAGTGGTTTAAAATGGCAAACATTTGTTATATCACAGTTTCTGTGGGTCAGGAATGTGGACACAGCTTAGCCGGGTACTTGTGGCTCAAGGTCTGTTGTGAGGTTGCAGTGAAGCTGTTGGCCAGAGCTGCAGTCTCATCTGAAGTCTCAGTTTGGGGACGAGGGTTGGGGATCCACTTCCAAGCTCACTCCCAACCACCTCTCTCACCACATGGGACTCTTCACAGGACTGTGTTACCACATGGCAGCTGTCTTCCCCTGGAGAGAGTGAGAAAAAGCACACAAGATAGAAACCAGTCTTTCTGAAACTTCATCTCTAAAGTGATGGCCCATCACTGCTGCCATATGCTTTTTTGTTTGTTTGTTTTTTGTTTTTTTTGAGACAAGAGTCTCACTCTGTTGCCTAGGCTGGAGTGCATTGGAGAGATCTCGGCTCACTGCAACCTCCACCTCCCAAGTTCAAATGATTCTCCTGCCTCAGCCTCCTGAGTAGCTGGGATTACAGGCAGGCACTACCATGCCCGGCTAATTTTTGTATTTTTAGTAGAGACGGGGTTTCACCATGTTGGCCAGGCTGGCTTGCTGCCATATTCTGTTTATTAGAAGCAAGTCACTAAGCCCAAAGAGAGGGAATTATACAGAATGTGAATACCAAGAAGTGGGGATCATTAAAGGGCCACCTTAAAGGCTGTCCACCATAATATGAGGTAAGGCTTATAAGGACTTTGGCTTTTACTCCAAGTGAGATGATAAATCTTTGGAGGGTTTCAGACAAAGAAACAACATGATTTATTGGCTTTTTCCAAACCAAAAAACACTTCTCCATTAAGAATTTCGTACAGGCCGGGCGCGGTGGCTCAAGCCTGTAATCCCAGCACTTTGGGAGGCCGAGACGGGCGGATCACGAGGTCAGGAGTTCGAGACCATCCTGGCTGACACGGTGAAACCCCGTCTCTACTAAAAAATACAAAAAACTAGCCGGGCGAGGTGGCGGGCGCCTGTAGTCCCAGCTACTCGGGAGGCTGAGGCAGGAGAATGGCGTAAAAACCCGGGAGGCGGAGCTTGCAATGAGCTGAGATCCGGCCACTGCACTCCAGCCTGGGCGACACAGCAAGACTCCGTCTAAAAAAAAAAAAAAAAAAAAGAATTTCGTACAAATACCTCAGTCTAACATTCAAGGCAAAACTCCACTTTGCTTTTAGAGACTGTACTTCCATGACACATAACAGGCTGAGGCCAATTAATAAGAGTTTCTGTACTGGTTAAGAGTTCAATTCTAGAGACAGAGTGCCTGAGCTGGAATGTCAGCTCCTCTTCCATTTATTAGCTATATTAGGCAAGTCATCAAATCTCTCTGCCTCTTTATAGCTAGTGACAATAATTGTACTTTTGTCAAGAACTGTAAAGGGTCTGAGATTTTACCTGGCTTGTAAGCTAACGAGTTAGCCTGCCCCATTTTCTTTTTTTTTTTTTTTTTAAATTAAAATATTTATTGAGCAACCACTATTACCCTCCAACTTTATGCAGTGAGGCAAGATAGCAAATCGGACACCCAGAAAGGGCCTTGGAAACAGTGTGTAAAATGCCAAGGCATAAAGCCTGCCCCATTTTCATAGAAACTAGCAGAAGGCACGAGATTCCTATGTCAGAGACAAAAGACTTTATTATTCACAAGACAGTAGGCAGCATGAGCTTCACGTTCCCATTGGTTTCCCTTGTCCCCAAATTCCATGGGGTAGATGGAAAATGGCCCAGGTAGATCTGTGTACACAGTGGGTTTGTGTCACAGTTGAAGAACCCTGAGCTTAGGAACCTTCAGTCTCATGACAGGCTGCAGCAAATCTGCCCACCCTTTGGCCTAGAGGGAGACATTTTCTTTTTTTTTTTTTTTTTTTTTTTTTTTTTTTTTT